>NC_091327.1:13444537-13517037 GCF_038502225.1 Cherax quadricarinatus
CCACCTCAACATACAGTATCAACCACTACTTTAAAAACCAGCAACTTCCATCAACCACTGCCTTAACCACTAATACCAACAACAACTTCAACCAGCATCAACCACAACCTCAACAACAGCCTCTGTCTTAACCACCAGTTTCGACTACTACATCAGTAACCACTATCTACTCAGCAATCTCTATTACCATCTATCCACTTAAAGAGAACGTAAATTCAGTAGCCTGCCCAACAATTCAAATTAACCATTCCTTACCCACCACTACTCCAAGCACTCCTCCATGCCTAATCAAGTCTTCTCTACCAGAAGCGACAATTAACATCCACTGGCAACCACTAAGCTGGTACAACATCACTAACTACCGGTAGAAACTACCAACCAACATGGACGGCAGCAAGATTACCACCAGAGGGAGGTAGAGGGTGGGGGTGGGGGTGGATGTTGGAGGTGGTGGTGAGGGAAGAGTAGGGGATGGAGAGGAGGAGGAGGGGAAAGATGTCTGGAGGAGGTGATGGGGGTGGAGGAGTGGGGAATGGGGAGGGTAGAAGAAGAGGGGGAGAGGACAAGCTTGGCAGAAACACATCATTAATCAACGAAGACATCCTTACCCCTCCTCCGTGCCCCCTCCACTTCTCCTTCTTTCTATCCACTATCATCTTCTTCCTTCTTCCCCTACCTTATTTCCTTCCATCACTATTTTCCTCAAGCTATTTCATCTAGTCCACAAAATCTCATCTTGCTCCATTTTGTTGATCCTCAATTTCTCCTCTTCCTCTTTCCTTCTCAAATGGAAATAAATCACTTCTACTTTTTTGGGTTATTCTTGGTAATTTACACATATCTTAAACTATGAAAAAAATTCCACAGTGAAAATAGAAAATGATACCTAAGCACTTTTAATAAACTTCTACAAATAACTTCAGAGGAAATGTGTGTAAGCACACGAAAGCGTTCAGGTTTTATTTCCTGTTTTCACTGTGGTATTTTTTTTTTCATATTTACAATCACGCGTTTTACTGTGATTTCTTCCATGTTAAACTTTGCATGATAATTGTAGTTATGTGTACCTGTACCTAAATAAATTTACTTCGACTTCTCACAATGGAAAGTGTCCTTACACTTAATATTTTTGCTCCTCTAGCAATAAATAGATGCTAATGAGGGAGATTCATCTGTAAAAACTTGCATTTGTGGTCACAGTGGTGGCCCATGCTAACTTCCCTGTGGTATATAAATATACCTAGATGAATTAATTTAATTATTCCCAATTGGCCGAATGGTTTACGCAGCGGCCTGGAGTTTTAGAGCTCACTTGCCATGGGTTCAAACCCCGCCCGTTCCATGGTTTATTTTGTTGGCATGTGGGTCGCATACTGGGGAAGGTTGTATGGAACCAACTTGAAATTAGCCACACTTGTCTGTCTTGGGTTAACCTGATCTACTAAATTTCTGATGTTATTCCCAGGCACTAAGTCTTCAAATCATTCTTCTTTAACCTGGTAAAACAAACACATTTATAGCAGAACAGTATTTTATTAGAAAACGTTATTGTCAAAGGTGAATTTCGATAAAATGCCTCGATAAAGCTTACCCTTTCAGAGAAATATTTATTCATTCCGACCTGTCTTTTGGTCTTTGCTTCATTTTTCCTGCAGAACTGTGACTTAGAAATTGTCCAGGATCGATCGAAAAGTAGTCTAAACGTTCTCTCTCCAGGAAGACTTGCACCATCATACGTTTACTTAAATTAACTTGTCTGTCAGTGTTTTGCCCTAAGATCATCCTTTATAACTCTTGTCCTCACGATGGAAGCTCTCCTCGTCCTCTCCTTTCCTCCATCCCCACACCCAAAGCGTCCAAGTAACTGTAGGCCTGGTTACTCCTGATAGGCCTACGCTTTTGTTCTCTAACGTTGTTTGCTTATTGGTGTGCCAGAAGAAGGGACGGCTCGGTAGGCGCCTTAAGTATATTTGTCCATTGAATTTATTCTTCTTAATAAATTATAAGATTCATATGAATTTTTTATTAGTTTTTATATAATTAAATGTTTACACACACACACACTCTCACACACACACACTCACACACACACACACACACACACACACACACACTCACACACACACACACACACACACACACACACACACACACACACACACACACACACACACTCACACACACACACACACACACACACACACACACACACACACACACACACACTCACACACACACACACACACACACACACACATACACACACACACACACACACACACACACACACACACACAGATAGGATGTTCCAGAGAGGGGACACAGGGACAAGGGGTCACAACTGGAAGCTGAAGACTCAGACGAGTCACAGGGACGTTAGGAAGTATTTCTTCAGTCATAGAGTTGTCAGCAAGTGGAATAGCCTAGCAAGTGAAGTAGTGGAGGCAGGAACCATACATAGTTTTAAGAAGAGGTATGACAAAGCTCAGGAAGCAGAGAGAGAGAGGATCCAGTAGCGATCAGTGAAGAGGCGGGGCCAGGAGCTGAGTCTCGACCCCTGCAACCACAATTAGGTGAGTACAATTAGGTGAGTACACACACACACACACACACACACACACACATACATACACACATATGCCCATATGCTGCAGCATATGGGAGCCTGACAAACCTCAGAACAGCATTCCGACATCTTAATAAGGAATCGTTCAGGACCCTGTACACCGTGTACGTTAGGCCCATATTAGAGTATGCGGCACCAGTTTGGAACCCACACCTAGCCAAGCACGTAAGGAAACTAGAGAAAGTGCAAAGGTTTGCAACAAGACTAGTTCCAGAGCTAAGAGGTATGTCCTACGAGGAGAGGTTAAGGGAAATCAACCTGACGACACTGGAGGACAGGAGAGATAGGGGGGACATGATAACGACATACAAAATACTGAGAGGAATTGACAAGGTGGACAAAGACAGGATGTTCCAGAGATTGGACACAGTAACAAGGGGACACAGTTGGAAGTTGAAGACACAGATGAATCACAGGGATGTTAGGAAGTATTTCTTCAGCCACAGAGTAGTCAGTAAGTGGAATAGCTTGGGAAGCGATGTAGTGGAGGCAGGATCCATACATAGCTTTAAGCAGAGGTATGATAAAGCTCACGATTCAGAGAGAGTGGCCTAGTAACGATCAGTGAAGAGGCGGGGCCAGGAGCTCGGACTCGATCCCCGCAACCTCAACTAGGTGAGTACACCCACACACACACCCACACACACACTCACACACGCACACACACACACACACACACACACACACACACACACACACACACACACACACACACACACACACACACACACCACACACCCACACACACACACACACACACACACACACACACACGCACACACGCACACACGCACGCACACACACACGGACAGACATACACACGCACACGCATACACATACAACAGGCCTAGTGTCTAATCGACATGTGCCTAGGACCAAATGGTAACTAACACACACACACACACTCAGAGCTAGGTAAAAGTAATATGATCAGGGATAGACGAACATTGAAACAAATGACCCATGTCTCTGAATCTATGACCCTTTGCTTACACACATAAATAAATCATTTATCATATACCACTGATCGTTCACGTCAAAAAATCTCAATTAATTATTAAACAAAAATTCAGTGGGTTCAGAAAGCCTTTAAATGAACAGGGATCATTTCGTCATTTCATTGGTAATAAAAGTTAATTTTCGAACACGTTCTCTATTTATTTTTTGGGGAGGAAAATATAATATTTATACAGTTACATCACTATATATATATTGTTGTCTCTCTCTCAAAAGCTTAATAACAGATTCGATAAATCTGTGAAACAGTGACTCACTGTTGGGTGAATGGTTGTATTTTAACAAGCAGTGATAATGTATTAGTGTGTGTGAACACTTTTATGGAATTTAGATTAGAGAGTTTTATCATAAGCTTCAAGTACTGAAATGCATTTTACCTCCTCCTAGATGTCATTCCAGCAGTCTACTAGTTATTATGTAAAGAAGTATTTTCTGTTATTATGTTCGGCACTCTGTCTGGTAGTTGGCACTGTGCCGTCCTGGGTGTCCCTGTCGATGGTGCTCAGTAATCTTTATTTTCTAGTACATGTATCTCTTATTGATATTATTCATATTTATCACATAAACCCTTTTCCTTTTATGTTTTCAGTTTTTCTTATTCATGTTATTATCTCTGATCAATATTGAAGAGCATGTACAAGAAATTCTTTTTAGGAGAGTCGTGGGGGGTGGGGGGGGGTGGGGAGGGGGGGGGGTTGATGGGATGAGAACACCCTGGAACTGTTTCGATTTCTGATTTTGGTTTAACATATATCAGACACAAATATCTAAAGGCTATCTTGAAGTTCTTCAGCATAGCATATTAGATTTCACAAATGAATTTATTTGATATTCCGTTGATAACATGCTATCTATTTTCTGGTGATGATTTGCTATCTTGAGAGAATAATATTCTGTCTATCATAATATTCCAGTGAAAAATCTGCAGTCTACTATCTCCTGATGTTAATCCGCTGTGAAGAATTATTTTCGGGCAAAAATCGGCTGTCTGTAATTATTCCTAGACAATTTCTCCGTCCTTTGTTGTCAAATATTTATCCCACAATCTGTATTCTACATGCAGCTGCTTTTACTGTCTCCCATTTTTCATTTCGTGACATTTATTCACGTTAAAATCCATCATCCATTTGTCACTCGACTTGCACAATTTATCTTTATCTTTTCGTAAGGATTTCCAGCAATTTTGATTTATTTTAATTGGGTTCCTTACAGTTCTGTAGATATATTTAGTGTTTTATCTCTTTCTTCTGGGGAAGTCATTTAAATAAATTAAAAGCATTATTAAGCCATAAACTGATAATTATATGATCTTCTTCTGTGACATTTGCTTTGAATTAATTTTTTTCTCTTATTATTGTTAGCATTTAAAAAAATCTCATCCACTGTTATAATTTACCTTCAATTTCTCCTTTATTTTGTTGATTTCTCTTTTACGGGAAACTTTGACTTTTTTTTTTAATATCTATGTAAATGTATTTTACTTACTTTTTTTTCGGCATAATGTCTGTGACTATAATGTAGCTTAATAGATTATTTATGCAGAATATTCCTAAATTTTTAAATAATTTTCTTTATATTTGTTGCATAATCCTTAATTTAATGACTTATTGTATCGTTTAGGCAGATCTATTTATCTACCAGCTTATTGCTGTATAGCCCTTGTGGCTTAGCGCTTCTTTTTGATTATAATAATAATAATAATAATACCAGCTTATCTTTGAAAACGAAGTTTCAAAATAGATTCAGTCTGAGTCATCTTGGTCCCTCAGGAGATGGAGTTTCTTGATCATAGCAGATGTTACAGCCTTCTCATGAAATAGGAGCGAGAACTGGATGAATGCCACCTGTACTTCATCTGACATATTCTACTGGGAGGCATCGACGGCTGTGTCTCCCCCGTTGGATTATGTCGAGTACCTGCACCAACCAACGCTTCTCTTTCGTCTTGCCATCTTCTAAGAGTCTTATCATAAACTTCCAAGTACCAAAATGATTCAGGAACAGCAAGAGTGGTTTTCTTGAGGACAACAGCTCGTACGGTAGTGAAAATGTCAATAAAGAGAGATTCCTGTTTGGGCCTGAAAATGGCATAATTATTCCCTCCTGGCAGACTTCTCTGCTGGACATAGTGGTGAACTAAAATAGGCTGATTCTTGTTCCGTCGAAGAAATCCCTGGCGGTTAGTACTTGATGGACTGTTGTCAAGGATATTCAGAGCACCCACTGTCAACCGTTCATGTCGTAGCTGAACGGAGCAACTTGATGGACTGTTGTCAAGGATATCCAGAGCACCCACTGTCAACCGTTTATATCGTAGCTGAACAGAGCAACTTCTTGTACCTGGACTCCGCAGAAACTTGTAAACCTATATATATATAGGACACGATGATTCATGGTCCTCTGAATGTCGACTTTTGGATGCAGCTCATGGTCTCCTCTTGCAGTTTAATAAGAGAGAGAAAGACACATACGGGACCCTATTGAACTTTGACCCATTTGCTTTTGGAGATAGTGGGTACACACAACTCTTGGCAACCAAGAGCAAATGAGCACTTTCAGCAAAATCTCTCTCTTACCTCTAGAATTCATTTCTGGTGTGATGCAACTAAATGCATTTTCTAGTGTGTTTTTTTTGTTTATATACAAGCTGGCACAAAGAGCTTTCGGGTATTAAAAAGCTCCAGAACCCTGAGTCACTCACACCGTACAATTCATGTATTGGTCATAAATTATCGGAGAATATGATAGCAACTCCCTAATTGTAAGTGGCCGCTGCTTCAGTAGTTCACAGTGGAACCAGTGGTTATCCCACCTTCATACTGTGGTATATCTATGGCGGTACCACTGCTTACTGGTGCCACATAGTGCCGACACCACTGAGCGACTAGTCTTTTGACAAAGATTCGTGTTACGAGAGTTTCGTTAGCGAGGAAACATTAATAAAAACATAGTCTTTAGTTTACTGATTTCGGCACCAACGTGAGGCCGAAATATGCATTACTAAATATTTATGCCAATAGTGACGAAAATACTATGTTCTTCGATACAGAGTGTCAGGTTCGTACCGAATAGGTAAAACTTGCGATTTGTCTTAAATAGCAACGCTCTTCTTGCCGAATAAGACAAGCGAAAATTTGTGTATGCAATAATTTCTCAAAAATCATTCTGAACCTAACGAGAAAAATGTATTTCATTGTGTCTGTTTATTATTAAATTATTGTAAACTTATCTAAAATATATTCAGTTGGATTAAGATAAATTAAATTGCGCTTGTTATAATAAGGTTAGATAAGTTTTCTAAGGTTCTTTTGGTACAAAGTTATTAATTTTTACATTAACATAAAAAAAATATATATCTATAAATGTATAAAATTTTTTTTAGAAAGGACTTAATTTTAAATTTCTTACTAATTTACCGATTTTACCTATTAGGCACTATATATATATATATATATATATATATATATATATATATATATATATATATATATATATATATATATATATATATATATATATAAATAAAGGAGAAATGGAGCTTGAATAAGGTGTGAAGATAGGCAGGTAAGGCAGAGACATACAGCAAGAGTCCATCTATAATGATATATACTCTCTTCATCCCATGTTGACACCACCCCTGTCCTGCCCGCTGCCTTTATCACTTACATATCTTTAACCTTTATTTGGACTCGAGTATCTCACTTCTACATGAGACGTCATCGATGTTTGTTTCCATAAAATGATCCAGAACAAGGATACTCAATTATCACCTGTTTTTTTTTCGTACCGGTTCAGGAATATTACTTGCTGTTTTTAACACTGGTGTGTTATCGAGCGTAACGATCCGCAGCGTTCTCCCTGGTCCTTATTCTTTTCTTACATTTCACTAATTATCTTTATATTACATGCAATGTTGGCAGCTCTTACACAAATGTTTTTATTTTTAAATATCACTTCATGTTTCACGTAACTCATTTCTCCAGCAGTTCTCACTGAATCTCACACTTTGTACATCATTTATCTGCTTCTAGTCATAATTGCATCTCTGTACAACGAATATTCATTATGTATACAATGTATTTACGCTGATAGTTTACTTGTATCTTCGTAAAACTTTCCTTAGTGTGAGTGTAGTGTCGAATTGCTGTCTTCATGACTATCCTCTGGTCTACAGTTCTTAATCGTAACATTCTCAGAATCTCTCCCTTGATACATTTGTAATTCGAAACACTTGTAACTCCTTTAAATTAAATTGGGATAAAACTTAAAAGTCTACTAATAGTCAACAAATTCGTGTCAATTAATGCTTTACTTTGAAAATTCTTTACTCTTAGGGAAGTGCTTAGTAATATATCTTCGATCCAAGGAATTATATCTACCTTTCTAGTCCTTTGATCAAAATGGTTTCCATCGTAAGACAAGTGTGCAGCTCTTAGGTATCTTTATTAATGAAAGGTTTTGCCTACATAACAGGCTTTATCAGTCGAATACAGGAGTGATTGTAATACTGGAGACAGTAAAAGAAGTGGAGAGGAAATATAGAAGTGATTAGTCACTTAATCTTATTAGGTCAGTCCATTAACTTCAATGCAGAGATATGACACCGGAGATTTATGTACTGGAGATTGAAATGAGACGTAACAGCTGGAGGTGACGCCACAGGTGAGCAGGGCCCACTAGTGTAAGTACGTCCTTCTAAACAGTTTTTAGCAAAAGAGATGAAGACAGTCCCCTGTGCCAAGAATATCTGCAATGTGTTGGGTGTTAGTGGCAGATTTGCCTCCGTTGTGAATTCTTCTAAAAAATTCTTTATAATTACACAAAGTAAAACTAACTGAGAATACAGACAGAATTATAAAGACATTGACCCTTCATGAAGAGGTGTCTTAATATTGATCCAAGGAACCGAAGCCCCACCACCACTACCACCACATCCACCACCACAACCACCACCACCACCACCACTACAACCACTATCACTACCACCACCACCACCACCACCACCACCACCACCACCACCACCACCACTACAACCACTATCACTACCACCACCACCACCACCACCACCACCACCACCACCACCACCACCACCACCACCACCACCACCACCACCACCACCACCACCACAACCACAACCACCACCCTCGCAACAACCACAATCAAAAGCAGCAATACCAACAGATAAAGAAGCAGTATCATAACAGTACATCATATAAACCCGCCCGGCTGAAGAAGTTGTGTGTAACAGCACAATAACCTTAATCTAAGACTTCGTTAAAAGTCGTTCTTTTACATATATTTTTTATTTTAAAATTATCAGGATGGATATATGCATATTTTTTAGCCTCAGGGCAAAGATATGTTTACTTACTATAATATATAATAGGAACAAAGTAATATTAGTAAAACATGAAAAAAGTTAAAACATTTGATACATAAACCAGAAAGGACATGTTTTGTTACTCTAAGTTTTAAAAACTTCTCACGTTTTAATAATATTGCTTTGTATTTTCAATTATAAATTATAGTTTGAACTTTATTAAGTCTTGTTCCAGACATGAATCTTGATACTGATGGATTAATCAGTGAAACATTGATATATACTAAAATAAATGTTTTTAGAAGATGAGTCTTTCCCACCAAAGTTATAATTCCTTACCCTCAGTCCTCTTGTCATTTATTATATTTATTTACACTTGGTGATAAACAACTCGTTTAGCTTATGAAAGATAATATTTTTTAGCAGAGCATAAAATAATTCAGAGGGAGGTTAATATTTATTAATACATGCTTATATTTAAGTGTGCTTGTATACATATGTATCTGTGTTCTCGTACTTGTTAACAACATTAGATGAGTTTTAACGTACATAACTATGCATCTAGTTTGTGTTGGTACACGACCGGAATTAATACGAATAAATATGATCGTTATCAAAGAAAAAATATTATTGATGTGCTATGTATATTACATTCACTATGCAAATGTTCTCATTTGAGGTTACTTGACTGAGGTCGTAATATCTGCTACAATAGTTTATCTCATGGTTATCTATTGTAAAGTTTTGTCGTCTTCGTGTCCGGTCTGGTTTTTTCTCTGTAATATAGTTTTATTTGGTTTTCCCCATTTTTTCTTATATTTAAATTTCTCATCTCCCATTTCTTATTTATTTAATTGTATTTTGCACTGTTTCTTTTATGGTATTTTTTTTCGCGTCAGTGCCCTCTTCTCTCTATTTTCTGTTTACTAAATGTACAGTAAGTATTAGCCTGTATTATTTACTTGCCATTTGACTTCCTAACGAAACAGAAGGAAAACTACGAACCTATCCTGTCACATTCGTCTGACAGGATAGGAGTACCTTTCTGGGTATTTATTTTACATTAATCTACTGTACGTAGGTTAATCAGTGACCCAATCATGCGGGTGAGGATAAGTACCGTACCCGCCATTCCAGCAACCACGTATGGAATCCAGTTGGTTTTCCGATCCTGGACCGTCTAATGCCCCCGCCTGGAACACCTAAAACCAATCATAGGAACACCAATTCTCGCTTAAACCTCGGTGGTCTCCTCCTGTTTTTGTGAGCGGTCTCGTGGACCAAAAATATGACTAGTTGCTAATATCCTAACTGGGCGATTGTGTTTATCAGAGGCTTAATGTGATTAATCAACACAACGCGAGTTGAGTCTAATGTCCTTGACGTGTTGAGGAGCTGGCATCGGAAGGTGTTTTTTTTTTGTTGTAGATGGGCGATTCGACAGGGTAGAGTGAGAGGTGGTAACAGGTATTGAAAAAGAGGGAACAATATATATATATATATATATATATATATATATATATATATATATATATATATATATATATATATATATATATATATATGTCTGTCAATTAGGAAGAACTTTAGAAAACTTGCCCAACCTTATTATAACAAGCTCAATTTAATTTAGCCTAATCCAGCTAAATATGTTTTAGATAAGTTTACAATAATGTAATAAACAAATACATACAATAAATATATTTTTTTCGTTAGGTTAAGCATGATTTTTGCGAAATTATTGTATACACAAATTTTCGCTTGCCTTTTTCGGAAAGAAGAGCGTTGCTGTTTAAGCCAAAATCACAAGTTTAACGTATTCGGCACGACATATATATATATATATATATATATATATATATATATATATATATATATATATATATATATATATATATATATATATATATATATATATATATATATCATTTATATATATATCATTTATATATCATTTATATATCATTTATATAATGTTTTTCATGGGGAAAAAGGAGAGAGAATGAACGAGGATGAAGAGGAGAACGAGACGAAAAAAAAAATTGTAAGAGCTATTAGCAAATTCATATATATTCAAAAGACCAAAATGCAGCATCAGTAAACCTTGGTCCTTCGTGACAGTTTTAGCCTCTAGCTAACAAGAAATCAAAACTCCGATCAGATAATATCGATTACAAGGCCACACTTTGCCCACAAAGAGACCATTAGCTCCCCTGTACGAGTAAGTTGCATGACAAAACTAACCACACCCTGAACACACACACAGACCTCTTTCTCTCCTGTCCAGAAGAGCGAAGAACCTATCGTGACAGGACACAAGACTCTGCTTTATGTTTGATTTAGGGATGGGACCTTTCAGAATGGAAATCAAGTGTGAAAGAGGTCAGCTACTTGTAAGATGCAGAGATTGGCCGAGTCGTGGCTCTAGTGGACACGGAAAACTCTCTAGGTGTTGCTGAAGGAAGCTGGTATATTCGATAAATTGTAAATATATGCAACAAACTTGCTATAAATATCATTGCGGACACTGAACGTGAAGGATGTTAAAAAGAATACAATATATGTTAGTTTTTGGAAACTACAAGTTTTGACAGAGAAAAATTATAACAATATTTACTGTTGCGTGGGGGTCCTGTACAAGTATTGTCTTGGGCTTGACCTTGTATTGAGATTTTATCAGCCTGTATAGATATAAATAAAGCACACACAAACATATACATTATATAATATACACTTCGCAGTACATTATATAAATAAAAATTGTCTTGTTCACATACTAGTCGGTAAACTTTCTTAGACTAAACATACGTAGAGATTGGTGGCTTGGGCAGCTTATACACAGGTGAATGTTGCAACCTACACAATGGTGACGGTTGCAATATATACACTATTAACTACTGCAAGAAGCTGACAACTGGGTATAAGGACACAGAATGCAACATCAGGCTTTATTTTAAACACTCGTTCCCCCTCAAGGAAGGTTTCCTTGACGCTGGTGAGGGGCTCTTGATCCAAGTAATCAAAAACATATTTGGCCTCTTATTAGCCATCCTTCCCACTTCTCGATTTACCTCATTCCTTTTTCCCTCTAACATCTTCTACATCCAGTCTTACACTTCACTCCCCTTTGTTTCCTTCCCCATACTCCTTCCCACTTCCCTCTACCACTTTCCCCATACTCCTTCCCACTTCCCTCTACCACTTTCCCCATACTCCTTCCCACTTCCCTCTACCACCTTCCCCATACTACCTCCCATTTCCTACTACCACCTTCTCCATGCTCCCTCCTACTTCCCCTTTGCTACCATCTTTATGTTACCACCTCCTTCCTCTTTACCTCGGCTGCACACCTGACCTGCTAATGAGGCGTCACCTCCCGACAACACCAACAAATTTCGATCTTAAGTGTCGTGACATATAGTTCGAATTTTTTCTTCAGAATTTGGAGATTGCGACGGTGGGTGAGATTTTTTTATGCTATATTATACGTTTACATTTAGTTAATTGTCTCTATATTTATCAGTTGGTTAATTGATATCCTTATTAATCCTTCTCACTTATGTTCTTCACATTTACTTATTTTAAAGGCATAGATATCTATGCCTTTATTATGATAAATTCTTAGATATTATTAAGCTACGAAATTTAAATTAATATTTGAATTTTCTTGGTTATCAGATGAATTTCATTATTCTCTGATATTTTAAGAAGATATCTGAAAGTTCTGCCTTTAAATATCTGACTGTATAATTCGTCTCAATGAGTAAATTTAGATTTGTGTTAATACACACACACACACACACACACACACACACACACACACACACACACACACACACACACACACACACACACACAAACACACACACACACACAAACAAACACACACACACACACACACACACACACACACACACACACACACACACACACACACACACACACACACACACACACACACTCGACCCCTGCAACCACAAATAGGTGAGTACAAATAGGTGAGTACACACTCCTATGATTGAACCGAACTGCTTCCTTCCCCCCCTCACTCGTTCAGCTATGTGAAGTTCTATCCCTCTTTCTCCCTAGCAAGTTTATTTAGGTACAGCTACACTTGCGTAAATTACCTAAGTTAACTTCGCAAAAAACATCATGTGCCCTCACCCAACCATGTACCCCTCCCTCACCCAACTATGTACCCCTCACTCACCCAACTATGTACCCCTCACTCACCCAACCTTGTACCCCTCCCTCTCCCAACCACGTACCCCTCCCTCTCCCAACCATGTACCCCCTCCCTCAACCAACTATGTGCCCCTCCCTCACCCAACTACGTACCCCTCCCTCACCCAACTATGTACCCCTTCCTCACCCAACCATGTACCCTTCCCACACCCAATCATGTACCCCTCCCTCCTCCAAGCATGTACACCTTCCTCACCCAACTATGTACCCCTCCCTCACCCAACCATCTACCCCTTCCTCACCCAACTATGTACCCCTCCCTCACCCAACTATGTACCCCTTCCTCACCCAACCATGTACCCCTCCCTCACCCAACTATGTACCCCTCCATCACCCAACCACGTACTCCTCCCTCACCCAACCATGTACCGCTCCCTCACCCAACCGTGTACCCCTCCCTCACCCAACCATGTACCCCTCCATCACCCAACCATGTACCCCTCCCTCACCCAACCATATAACCCTCTCTCACCCAACCATGTACCCCTTCCTCAACCAACTATGTACCCCTCCTTCACCCAACTACGTACCCCTCCTTCACCCAACTACGTACCCCTCCCTCACCCAACCATGTACCCTTCCCTCACCCAACCATGTACCCCTCCCTCACCCAACCAAGTACCCCTCCCTCACCCAACCATGTACCCCTCCCTCATCCAACTATGTACCCCTCCCTCACCCAACCGTGTACCACTCCCTCACCCAACCATGTACCCCTCCATCACCCAACCATGTACCCCTCCCTCACCTAACCATGTACCCTCCCTCACTCAACCACCTACTCCTCCCTCACCCAACCATATACCCCTCTCTCACCCAACCATGTACCCCTCCCTCAACCAACTATGTACCCCTCCTTCACCTAACTACGTACCCCTGCTTCACCCAACTACGTACCCCTCCCTCACCCAACCATGTACCCCTCCCTCACCCAACCATGTACCCCTCCCTCGCCCAACCATGTACCCCTCCCTCACCCAACTATGTACCCCTCCCTCACCCAACCATGTACCCCTCCCTCTCCCAACCATGTACCCCTCCCTCACCCAACCATGTACACCTCCCTAACCCAACTATGTACCCCTCCCTCACGCAGCCATTTACCGCTCCCTCACCCAACCACGTACTCCTCCCTCACCCAACCATGTACCCCTCCCTCACCCAACCATGTACAGCTCCCTCACCCAACCACGTACTCCTCCCTCAACCAACCATGTACCCCTCCCTCACCCAACCATGTACAGCTCCCTCACCCAACCACGTACTCCTCCCTCACCCAACCACGTACTCCTCCCTCACCCAACCATGTACCCTAACACACTACTCTTTAACAATCAGGTATCTATCAACCCACCTCCTCCCCATTTTCTCTTCCCCAGCAAGAGAATACTACATATCTCTCTCTCCATCTTCCTCTTCCCCCTCCTGCTCCATCCCTCTCCCTGCTCCCTCTATCTTTCCTTCCCTCCATCACCCACTATGCTCCCTCCCCTCCTCCTTCCCACTCGTCCATCTTACGCTCACCAGAAAATAATATGTTTTGGAATGTTCTTCTGTAATTAGCTCGGTCTGGGCCTTGTTCTCCCTCTCTCAATTTTCTCTGGGATGGTAACTCTGTAAACAGAGATTTTATTAATGGTTATTCTGGCCACAGTTGCTGTGAGGTCTGGCTAGAGTGACGGTCAGGTTTGGGCCAGTAGTGACGTCCAGGTTTGGGCCAGAGATTGTCAGGTCAGGGTCATAGTTATATCTAGGTCTGGACCACAGTTTTTGCCAGGTCTGAACATTAATGACAACTATGTCTAGACCATAGTGATTGCCAGATCAAGACCATAGAGACAACTAGGTCTGAACCATGGTGATTGTCAGGTCTGGGCTATAGTGATAAACAGGCTTGGACCACAGTGATAGCTAGGTCTGGACCACAGTGATTACCAGGTCTTGGTAACATTGACTGAAAGGTCTGGGTCACATTTATTGAAAGATCTAGGGCGTATTTACTGCCAGATCTAGGCCACATTACTGCCAGATCTTGGTCACATTACTACCAGATCTAGGTCACATTACTGCCAGATCTAGGTCACATTACTACCAGATCTAGGTCACATTACTACAAGATCTAGGTCACATTACTGCCAGATCTAGGTCACATTACTGTCAGATCTAGGTCACATTACTGCCAGATCTAGGTCACATTACTACCAGATCTAGGTCACATTACTGCCAGATCTAAGTCATTACTACCAGATCTAGGTCACATTACTGCCAGATCTAGGTCACGTTACTGCCAGATCTAGGTCACATTACTACCAGATCTAGGTCACATTACTGCCAGATCTAGGTCACATTACTACCAGATCTAGGTCACATTACTGCCAGATCTAGGTCACATTACAGCAGATCTAGGTCACATTACTGCCAGATCTAGGTCACATTACTGCCAGATCTAGGTCACATTACTACTAGATCTAGGTCACATTACTGCCAGATCTAGGTCATATTACTGCCAGATCTAGGTCACATTACTGCCAGATCTAGGTCACATTACTGCCAGATCTAGGTCACATTACTGCCAGATCTAGGTCACATTACTGCCAGATCTAGGTCACATTACTGCCAGATCTAGGGCACATTACTGCCAGCTCTAGGTCACATTACTGCCAGATCTAGGTCACATTATTGCCAGATCTAGGTCACATTACTGCCAGATCTAGGTCACATTACTGCCAGATCTAGGTCACATTACTGCCAGATCTAGGTCACATTACTGCCAGATCTAGGTCACATTACTGCCAGGTCTAGGTCACATTACTGCCAGATCTAGGGCACATTACTGCCAGATCTAGGTCACATTACTGCCAGATCTAGGGCACATTACTGCCAGATCTAGGTCACAATACTGCCAGATCTAGGGCACATTACTGCCAGATCTAGGTCACATTACTGCCAGATCTAGGTCACATTACTGCCAGATCTAGGTCACATTACTGCCAGATCTAGGTCACATTACTGCTAGATCTAGGGCACATTACTGCCAGATCTAGGTCACATTACTGCCAGATCTAGGGCACATTACTGCCAGATCTAGGTCACAATACTGCCAGATCTAGGGTACATTACTGCCAGATCTAGGTCACATTACTGCCAGATCTAGGTCACATTACTGCCAGATCTAAGTCACATTACTGCCAGATCTAGGGCACATTACTACCAGATCTAGTAATGTGATCTAGCTCTATCAGATCTACAGCACTTTACTTCCAGATCTGCGGAAACATTTGCCATAGCAGCGACACAGAAAAATTTCGTGAATTGGGCTCTGCTGGTTAGTTATTAAGTAGAGAACCAGAGGTGAACCAGCGTCTGTTATTAAGATGAGAACCGGAGATGAATCATAAATTTTATATTTTTCTCTTGTTAAAAGCAAGTTTACAAACTCTACAAATATCAATTTATCAAAATACTCAGTGCTTCCCGTATATACTTAAATTTGTGTGTGTATGTTCGTATGTGAATAAGAAGCAGGCAGCTGGAGTTACCAATAGCATTTTCTTTACCTCGCAATCCTTCTTAGATTTAACACTTAATGCCCTACTTCCTCAATTGTACAATATTTATCAGATAACGCTGTCTATTACGTAGACTATAATAGGAGATTATATAGATTATATACGTAGATTATACAGGTGTCTTGAAGTCTCTCTTCTAAAGTTCCTCTCCTCCTTGAGTCTCTGCCTTTCTATCCTGACAATTCCAACGTGAATTGTCATATTCCTGCTCACCCCTTTGCAACAGCTTCATTCGTTTTTCTATTAAATTCCACTACTCAAAATGGACTTTTCTTCTTTCCACATAAAATATCCAAAACTAAGATTTTCTAAACTGTTTCCTTCCTTTCATTTTTCGACTTATTTTTTCTCCATGTGTGTAAGAAAAACACATATGCAATAACTAGGACAATACGGTAACTAAAATGTTCTAGTTACAGCATGTCTTACATAGTGGTTGGTGCTATCACATTTGTAACCTCAACCCTTGTCTTTATTGTACTATTACTATCCTTCTCCAGCACGGTCTACACATCTCCAAAAAATCACCTTTCTTCCTGCCACGCACTCACATCCTCCAACACCACTCCCGGGTGCCTCTCATCCCATCGTCTCTCACCGACACCTCTGAGAGCGCCTGGCCGCCAAGACCAGGCCTCAACCATTTATAATGCGCCTCGCTGACAGCTCTGGATGGAAAACAAGAACCCAGCCGCAGGTATCTAATTAATATAAATTGGAAGACGTACAGGAGAGCACAGTAAGGTCACTATCACGTGCCGAATCACCTGTCCTCTGCTCCTCACTTCTTGCGTCTGTAGACGTTCTTCTGTTCATCTAAGAGATGAAATAAGACTAACACTTCGGAAGGTGCACGATGGTACTCACACCGCTAACCGAACTTGATGTGTCAATCATCAAGTTTGGTGTTTGACAGAAGCTCGACCAAGAATTAACATACAGGAGTTAAAAAGATCATTAATCTGTAATAATGATTCATTAAAATTTATCGGATTATCTACAGATACTGGAGAAGACACTTCGTAGAACAAGTTCTAATTATGACAACGTTTTCCCCTCTGTATAAAGCTTTACCAAATCATGACTTAAAGCTCTACACTGAGCGAAAAGTTGTCCTAATAAAAGTTTGCTTTGCAATGTGTCTTTTCTTCCCTATATTGGGATCCTAATTACAAACTCTACAAATTTGTCGCTGAAACTGAAAATTATTAAATTCATCGGTTTTTAAAACAATTGGTAATTATAGTTTTTTATATATTTTTTTGCCTGATCTTGAAAAAAAAATGAAAATATGACTGAAAAACGTTTATATATTTGTCTTCAATATATTTTTATCCGACTCTTGTATTCATATGATTCTGATTAAAAATGTGAATAGTATAAAGAATCAACATATTTAAGAATAATTAAAAATATTAAAGAATGATTAAAAACATGGAAGAAATAATAAATAAACAGAGAAACGGAAGTGAGGAGAGATGGGAGTAAGGAAGAGAGGGAGGAGAGAGAGAGAGGAACAATGAAGTGAGCGACGAACAAGGGAAGGCAGTGAAGATGGGGAGGAGAGAGTGGAATAAGGCGAAAGGGAGATGAGAAGGAAGTGAGAGAAGGAAGTAAAGGAGATAGGGACAACAAATAAAAGAGAGAATGACAGATAAATTTGTAAATCTTTTCCCGGTTGCTCAGCCCTGCCCACCCTTACCCCACTCCTGCCCACCCATGCCCACCCTTGCCCACCCCTGCCCACCCTTGCCCACACCTGCCCACCCGTGCCCGCTCCAGCCTTCCCTTGCCCGCCCCCTCATGCCAGGCCTCCCTTACCCCCCCTCAGTCTCTGCTTATTACCATATCAGTTAACAAGTAAATCGGGCAATTTCCAGCTCGTCCCTGATTGGCTGATAAATGGGGGAGGACGAATTAGGCGGCCAATGGGTGAGCGTTCTTGTCACCAGAATGACTGATCACCCAAACATGGAAATTAAAGTTGGCGCTAATTTTTTTTTCTCTTTTTGAGGAGACAAGCTCTGGCGTCGTCTCTTTACGAGCGGTCGCAACCAGAGGACCAACGTGGCCAATTGCTGCTACTGCTGCTGCTCTGTGTGTACTCACCTATTTGTGGTTGCAGGGGTCGATTCACAGAGCCTGGCCCCGCCTCATCACTGTGTGTGTGTGTGTGTGTGTGTGTGTGTGTGTGTGTGTGTGTGTGTTCGCGCGCGCGCTGAGATGCATTTCCAACTTTGATGGTGGTGGTGGTGGTGGTGTTAGTGGTGGTGGTGGTGTTAGTGGTGGTGGTGGTGGTGTTAGTGGTGGTGATGGTGATAGCGGTAGTGATAGTAGTGTTGGCGGAAGTTATTGTAGTTGTTGTCATCTGCCTTAGCCTGCTTTTCTAATATTTTTGAGTGTATTATTCGCACGAAATTTACAATGCAATCACCCATACATGCAGTCTCAGAAGGGATACATGCATACAGAAAATATACAAATATACATATTTACACAGAAGGGATACATGCTCATGTACACACACTCTGCAGAGATATGTACAAACATATATACAAGAATAAGGGATACAAACACAATTTAAAGGGATATAAACACAATTTAAGGTTACTGCAACACAATTTAAAGGGATACAAAAACAATTTAAAGGGATACAAAAACAATTTAAAGGGATACAAAAACAATTTAAAGGGATATACACACACATATCAAGTAGACGTATCAATACACGCAGAAGGGATACGCATACACGCGAACATACCTACATACAAGGGATAATTAACTGAACTGGGCATAACGATGTCATTAGGCAGATGACAAGTCACTTAACAGGAGACCAACAACACACACTGGTAGAGGATCCATCAGCGGCCACTTGGTCGGCTGTCAGGGGAAACTTAAGAAATCGCAGCCTCTCCATCATCATTATGACAGGAACTCAGCCAGGCTCTGCCCCGACCCAGCCCCGGCTTCACCAGCCTACGGTTGCAGCTCTCCAAGGTTCGACTACCCATTTTTTTTTTAACTAGCAATAATCGCAGTCCATTGGAAAGAGTCACTTTGTCGGACTTTTTTCGGTTATCGTAGATAATCTACACGTATGTAACTGTATTTACCTGTATTTACGTATACCTATATCCGAATAAACTTACACTGGTTACGGCACTGCCACTGCTCAAAACTGTTCGATTCCCTCTATTCACATTCCAGGAAGAAACCACTTCTTTGTCAGAGATATACGGTAAGTTGTGTATATCTTGTATATAGAGACAGAGAGATGCACAGGAAGAGGTAGTGGGGCAGGCTCCATACGTAGTTTTAAGAATAAGTATGACAGGGCCCACGAATCTTCTAGGAAGAAGTACATCCGGGAAGGGGCAAGTTAAGACGGGAGCCAGGAGCTGAGACTCGACCCCTGCAACTGCAAATAATCATCTCTCAAATGTATATGGACACTGAGTTACTCACCTCTCAATGTCTATACACAAAGTGTTCACGGTACTCTGATGTTCTTCCGTCACAACTTATGTGATCTTCACTTTCTTTTACTTGCTGGACTGGTAAGCCAGTGGAAAGCTTTGGCTCAAATGACCATAAGCTTTACTGAGGGGGTCAGCATATGACTAAGAACCTCATCATCAGATATGCCTGTTCCACATAAACGAACAAAATACCACAGCCACCAAGAGACCTCCGGGGACTCACTCCGTCTCCATCACGTCACAGAGACGTCCACAGCCTTACAGTGACCCATCGTCAACACGTTTCTGCTATAGTTCTCTCAACACGCTCTTTTCTCCACTGTTATTTTCCTGTAGTCTTTCAATACAACGACTATCACTATACTCGGGTTATTGACCCTGTATAACCCAAGAAAGTGTGGCTTATTTCTTTATTTTCATTGTGGTTTATATCCTTATTTTCTAGAATGCGACACAAAACATTCTACAAACACCCAGGTAAGTAAACATGTTTAATATCTCCACTCAATCAAAGATCTAGCCCGTCTTCACTTTTATGACCATGTTTTCAAAATACAATTAAATTCCCTTCTTTCATTCATTCACTAATATGTATTGAATACATTTGTTTCTAATTACGTTTTCCTGCTTACGTCTTCACATTACCTCTGATTTAAACTCCTTTCCTCTTGTTCTTCAGTGCTACCCTGGTCTAGGTTCTCTCCTTCAGTGCTTCCTCTAAAGCGCATTTATAGTTCATTTTGTGCTAGTCTGTTCCCAGGACCTTTTTCTCCCATAATAAATCACATTCCTTTTAACCCTTCGGATAGGATATCGCTGGCACTCTGGAGCGTCTCCTTCAGGTAGGTCTTCACTGTTTTCATATTTCATAACAGATTTTCAGCTGAAAATTTTCTCGAGTCTTCTACAAACTCTTCAATATTTAAGCATATTTTGTGCTTAGTTTTAATTGTAATAAACTTACTAATATTAGGTTAATGAACTGTGATGTTAAGTGAACTTGTTTGGTGTTTCTAGGTTTATTTGTGGCTCTGTATTGACGAACAAACTGCTGGAAAATCTTCTAATTAACCAGTCCCTATAATATAACCTTGCTTTTCTAATGAGCTTACGTGCCTTCATTACAGGATGATCTACGCCGCCAGAAGTTATGCTACATAAACGGGTGTATTAAATATAATTTTGTTGAAGTTACATTACTATAATTTAGCCTTAATTAACCTAAAATTGCACAAATTTGACCCCTATAACCCAGTGACATTAACGGGGAGGAAGGTTATGACGTCAGGTTAATCACATACAATACATCTCTGTGGCCTAATTCGTTCGAAGCTAAAAGCTCTTTTATAGGGTGAGAGGATGGGCTTAATTAACATTTATATTAGAGTTGATGGTAGGTTAAAATGAGTAAACTCTTTTACGCTTCATAATTAAAAGTCAAAAATCATTAGTTTATGGAACAAATCTGCATTATTGCACTATGCAAACTAGAAAAAAATTGCTGTTACTCCTATCATGAGTTACTTAATGAATCAAATTTGTCATTAATATTAGTAAAATTTCTGTCTAGAATGCACCCTCTACAAAAGACATGACAGGCGATGCAATATACCC
Organism: Cherax quadricarinatus; assembly: GCF_038502225.1. NCBI lineage: Eukaryota > Metazoa > Arthropoda > Malacostraca > Decapoda > Parastacidae > Cherax > Cherax quadricarinatus. Next base: position 13,466,411 of record NC_091327.1, read on the forward strand.
CAAGTGAAGAGTAGGGGCGCCATTAGTACACTAAGAAAAAACACAATAAGTGTCCGGGGCCCAAGACTGTTCAACAGCCTCCCACCAGCCTTAAGGGGAAATACCAATAGGACCCTGGTTGGAGCTGGACAGATACCTAAAGTCAGTGCCGGATCAACCGGGCTGTGGTTCACAAGTCAGACTACGTGCTGCCAGCAGTAACAGCCTCATTGATCATGCCCTGATCCACAGGGAGGCCTGGTCATGGACCGGGCCGCGGGGGCGTTGATCCCCGGAATACCCTCCAGAGAGCACATTCAGGTGTTCCACGATGGGTCCACGGGGAGGGGTCCACGGGGAAGGGTCCATGGGGAAGGGTCCACGGGGAAGGGTCCACGGGGAAGGGTCCACTGGGAAGGGTCCACGGAGAAGGGTCCACTGGGAAGGGTCCACGGGGAAGGTCCACGGGGAAAGGTCCACGGGGAAGGGTTCACGGGGAAAGATCCACTGGGAAGGGTCCACGGGGAAGGGTACACGGGGAAAGATCCACTGGGAAGGGTCCACGGGGAAGGGTACACGGGGAAAGGTCCACGGGGAAGGGTTTACGGGTAGCCTATGAGAGCATTACGTTGTCAATCCAATCTAGCAACAAAATAAATGATTTATAGGAATGGTTTTACAATCTGTTGTTTGATATAGGATTTCCAAAGACCAGTGAACCACATTGGTTTTGTCATTCAAATGCTGCATACAAGTTTTTTTTTTTTATAATTATATCCCAAATTCTGAAAATATTTGCCTAGTCTTTTACTAAAAAAGTTAAATATCAAATCTAAGAAACATTTTGCATAATGGAGCGAGTCAGTATATACGATGTATGGAAATGACGCAAAAGGCGTCTGTATAGGCCCAGCTGTCAGCAGCCGTGAGACTAATTGATCATTACAGATAGACGAGTCGATAGCGTGACTAATGCTTTTTTGGGGGTTAGAGAAAGGAGCTTGTGTGAGCTTTAAGATTTGTCATCCTTCCCAGCTCAGTCAAGGCTCAGGTAAAAGTTTGTCCTCCAGGAAGGGGAGAAATACAAGCTTACAAGCTACCCGTTACTCCCTCCCTACCCCCCCCCCCCCCGAGTGCTGCGTACAATAGATAGAAAGTTCGGACTATTAACAACAGGATAGTCATGTGGGAGGGAACGTATTGACTCTTTCAGGTAACAGGCTAGAATGTCTAAGGAGATATACTGGTACCTTTAAGTAGCAGGCCAAGGTGTGTGAGTATAACATACTGGCATTTTCAACTTTCTGCACAAGAAATGGGAGTAGAATACAAGCTGCCCCCTTTTCCTAGCAGGCCAAGACATGTGTCTCAAGACATACTGGCTTCTCCTAGAAAATACGATGGATACTGCTCAGAAAAGAACAGAAAGCGAAGGGTTGAACGACGAACACAACGACAAATAATAACTTTATCGCCTTTCAACGCGAGATTAATGAATCACGACGATTTAATAGATGTTCACAGCCAACTCAGCGCAAAACGGATCCATCTACTCCGACCACAAAGACCACTGTCTCGCTTGTACCGAAGAGCCAGCTGGATTTTACACGACGGAGAGGGTTCACAGTCTTCGAGAGACTACGCCCAGCGTATGTATGTATGTATATATATATATATATATATATATATATATATATATATATATATATATATATATATATATATGTCGTGCCGAATAGGTAAAACGTGCTATTTTGGCTTAAATAGCAACGCTCCTTTTGCTAATAAGGCAAGCGGAAATTTGTGTATGCAATAATTTCACAAAAATCATTCTGAACCTAACGAAAAAAATATATTTCGTTGTTTTTATTTATTATTAAATTACTGTAAACTTATCTAAAATATATTTAGTTGGATTAGGGTAAATTAAATTGCGCTTGTTATAATAAGGTTAGGTAAGTTTTCTCAGGATCTTTTGGTACAAAAATATTAATTTTTACATTAACATAATTGAAAAAAATTGTCTTTAATATATAAGAGAAAATTTTAGAAAGGACTTAATTTTAAATGAGTTCTTGCTAATTGACCAATTTTACCTATTCGACACGATATATATAACACACACTATCTTGCTTCTCAAGGACTCAGTAACACCTAATCACGACAGCTCTGTAAAAGGAAAATTTAGAAGACATTCCCACCATCAGAGGCGACTTCTATCAGGTTGAAGAAAAACCTCAGTCAGACTGACAAACGACTGCAATATGTCACAGCTCACCCGTCTTACGAGGAGAATAATAAGTCTGTTTGGTTGTCTGGGGAATGACACCACTTTGTTTATCATTCTTCTCTCCACCTACGTCCCCTTCCGTCTCCACCACCACCAATTTCCCCCTCCCTTCCACCAATTTTCCCCTCCTTTCCACTCACTTTCCTCTCCTCTCCACTCAATTCCCGCCCTCAACCACTGTCCTACTCGCCTCCCTGTTAGTTCCCTCAGCACCACTTCCCTCTCTGCTAGTCCCCTTCCCCTCCACTAACTTCTATCCTTGTTAGTCCCCCCTCCATTATTCACCCACTTCCTTCTTGCCTCCCTTCTCCATTGTTCCTCTTCCCATTCGTCCTCAGTTTGCTTCTCTTTCTGTAAATACAATCTAATATTTTTTTCTTCCCTCCACCTCTAACTTCTTCCCCTCCCAATCACTTCCCAATTCCTTTCCTATTTCCGCAGCCTTCTCGTCTCCTCCATTTACCTACCTTTTCCCCAATTATCTCCCTTCTCATTTCTACCACTGCGATACTCATTTCCTTCAATTTAGGGAGCCTCCCTTTTCAATGTAACTGTAACCTCCCTCTTTCTTCCCCTCTTCTCCAATTACTTCTCATTTCTCTCCCCATCTCACACTTGCGTTGTTGTTTCCTCCACACTTAGTGAAATCAGTAAGCAGTACAGTGGATTTCTAAATGGTGTACATAGCAAGTTTAATGATTAACTAGAACCCTCTAAATGATGTACATAGCAAGCTTAATGATGGACTTGAGCCCTCTAAATGATGTACATATCAAGCTTAATGATGGACTTGAACCCTCTAAATGATGTACATAGCAAGCTTAATGATTAACTAGAACCCTCTAAATGATGTACATAACAAGCTTAATGATGGACTTGAACCCTCTAAATGATGTACATAGCACGCTTAATGATGGACTTGAACCCTCTAAATGCTGTACATAGCAAGCTCAATGATGGACTTGAACCCTCTAAATGATGTACATAGCAAGCTTAATGATGGACTTGAACCCTCTAAATGATGTACATAGCAAGCTTAATGATGGACTTGAACCCTCTAAATGATGTACATAGCAAGCTTAATGATGGACTTGAACCCTCTAAATGATGTACATAACAAACTTAATGATGGACTTGAACCCTCTAAATGATATACATAGCAAGCTTAATGATTAACTAGAACCCTCTAAATGATGTACATAGCAAGCTTAATGATGGACTTGAACCCTCTAAATGATGTACATAGCATGCTTAATCATGGACTTGAACCCTCTAAATGATGTACATAGCAAGCTTAATGATGGACTTGAACCCTCTAAATGATGCACATAGCAAGCTTAATGATGGACTTGAACCCTCTAAATGATGCACATAGCAAGCTTAATGATGGATTTGAACCCTCTAAATGATGTACATAGCAACCTTAATGATGGACTTGAACCCTCTAAATGATGTACATAGCAAGTGTAATGATGGACTTGAACCTTCTAAATGATGTACATAGCAAGCTTAATGATGGACTTGAACCCTCTAAATGATGTACATAGCAAGCTTAAAGATGGACTTGAACCCTCTAAATGATGTACATAGCAAGCTTAATGATGGACTTGAACTCTCTAAATGATGTACATAGCAAGCTTAATGATGGACTTGAACCCTCTAAATGATGTACATAGCAAGCCTAATGATGGACTTTAACCCTCTAAATGATGTACATAGCAAGCTTAATGATGAACTTGAACCCTCTAAATGATGTACATAGCAAGCTTAATGATGGAATTGAACCCTCTAAATGATGTACATAGCAAGCTTAATGATGGACTTGAACCCTCTAAATGATGTACATAGCAAGCTTAATGATTAACTAGAACCCTCTAAATGATGTACGTAGCAAGCTTAATGTTGGACTTGAACCCTCTAATCTAAATGATGTACATAGCAAGCTTAATGATGGACTTGAACCCGCTAAATGATGTACATAGCAAGCTTAATGATGGACTTGAACCCTCTAAATGATGTACATAGCAAGCTTAATGATGGACTTTAACCCTCTAAATGATGTACATAGCAAGCTTAATGATGGACTTGAACCCTCTAAATGATGTACATAGCAAGCCTAATGATGGACTTTAACCCTCTAAATGATGTACATAGCAAGCTTAATGATGGACTTGAACCCTCTAAACGATGTACATAGCAAGCTTAATGATGGACTTGAACCCTCTAAATGATGTACATAGCAAGCTTAATGATGGACTTGAACCCTCTAAATGATGTACATAGCAAGCTTAATGATGGACTTGAACCCTCTAAATGATGTACATAGCAAGCTTAATGATGGACTTGAACCCTCTAAATGATGTACATAGCAAGCTTAATGATTAACTAGAACCCTCTAAATGATGTACATAGAAAGCTTAATGATGGACTTGAGCCCTCTAAATGATGTACATAGCACGCTTAATGATGGACTTGAACCCTCTAAATGCTGTACATAGCAAGCTTAATGATGGACTTGAACCCTCTAAATGATGTACATAGCAAGCTTAATGGTGGACTTTAACCCTCTAAATGATGTACAGAGCAAGCTTAATGATGGACTTGAACCCTCTAAATGATGTACATAACAAGCTTAGTGATGGACTTGAACCCTCTAAATGATGTACATAGCAAGCTTAATGATGGACTTGAACCCTCTAAATGATGTACATAGCAAGCTTAATGATGGACTTGAACCCTCTAAATGATGCACATAGAAAGCTTAATAATGGACTTGAACCCTCTAAATGATGTACATAGCAAGCTTAATGATGGACTTGAACCCTCTAAATGATGTACATAGCAAGCTTAATGATGGACTTGAACCCTCTAAATGATGTACATAGCAAGCTTAATGATGGACTTGAATCCTCTAAATGATGTACATAGCAAGCTTAAAGATGGACTTGAACCCTCTAAATGATGTACATAGCAAGCTTAATGATGGATTTGAACCCTCTAAATGATGTACATAGCAAGCTTAATGATGGACTTGAACCCTCTACATAGCAAGCCTAATGATGGACTTTAACCCTCTAAATAATGTACATAGCAAGCTTAATGATGGACCTGAACCCTCTAAATGATGTACATAGCAAGCTTAATGATGGACTTGAACCCTCTAAATGATGTACATAGCAAGCTTAATGATGGACTTGAACCCTCTAAATGATGTACATAGCAAGCTTAATGATGGACTTGAACCCTCTAAATGATGTACATAGCAAGCCTAATGATGGACTTGAACCCTCTAAATGATGTACATAGCAAGCTTAATGATGGACTTGAACCCTCTAAATGATGTACATTGCAGGCTTAATGATGGACTTGAACCCTCTAAATGATGTACATAGCAAGCTTAATGATGGAATTGAACCCTCTAAATGATGTACATAGCAAGCTTAATGATGGACTTGAACCCTCTAAATGATGTACATAGCAAGCTTAATGATGGACTTGAACCCTCTAAATGATGTACATAGCAAGCTTAATGATGGACTTGAACCCTCTAAATGATGTACATAGCAAGCTTAATGATGGTCTTGAACCCTCTAAATGATGTACATAGCAAGCTTAATGATGGACTTGAACCCTCTAAAGCATCTGTTGGAGTCAATGTTAAAAAAACATAATTTACAAAATTATTGAGAAGAATGTAAGTCACACTACTTTGGTTGAAACAGTTCAAATGTAAAGAAAGTTTCTGACGATGTTTCGGTCCTGCCTGGATTGTTTTCAAGCCGCAGCTTGATACAAGATAGGAAGAAGGCAATACTGAAAAATTCAGTGAAAGAAAATCTTTGCTCATTCATCAAGGAGAAAAAAGCATCATGTTTAGCTTTAAATCCATTTGGGTTATTCAACACAAGACGTGGAAGAGGCTCGATTCTCCGTCTGCCGAGCGTCAGACAGATGCCCTTCCTATTTGTACTCACCTAGACGTCAAGGAGAAGCGTGGAAAGTAAAAGTACTTGTAAGTATAGGTAAGGTTGGGCTAGGGCATATAGCATGTTTGTAAATCTACTTTAGCAACAGCAAACACGTAATGATAACTAGGGATTACTCATTATCTTTCCTCCTTACTTAACTCCTTCCATCACCATTCCGCTGACCTCCTCAATACCCATTATTTGTACTGTTACCTCTGACCAGGGGTGTCATGATCACTATCACTGCTACATCTGTGATCCTACTACAACTGTGACTGTCACCTAAAGCACTTTCACCTCAACCCCCTACCTTAACCTCCACCACTAGAACAACTAACTACCAAGTGCCACTACAACTATCTCGAGCAAAATAAGTTTATTCATATATAGTTACATATATTATCATACATAGCAACATATGTGTATAGAGCATAGGATAACCTAAAAAAGTCAGACTAAGTGATTTATTTCCATTCCTACTACCACCACCACCCACCACTCACCACCATCAAACTCCACCACCACCCACCACCACCCACCAACACCACCACCACCACCATCCACTAACACCACCATCGCCACCCACCAACACCACCACCGCCACCATCCACCACCACCAACCACCACCACCACCAATCACAATCCACCACCACCACCACCACCACCACCCACCACCACCCACCACCACCCACCACCACCCACCGCCATCCACCAACCACCACCACCAACCACCAACCACCACAAACCACCACCACCACCATCACCACCACCACGACCACCACCAGCACAGGAATGTTGATACAACAAATTACGTCACTCTCTGCTGGTTGGTAAGAGTTGTGGAATGTCTTATATGAAATAAAATAATTAATTAGGTATAAACTTAATTAAGATATTAAGAAATAGTCTTACTATGTAAAGCAATTTCACTTTTTGATCTTCCAGTAGAATTTAAAATAAAAATGCATTAATCAGATGTAATAGTGGATTATAATATATATATATATATATATATATATATATATATATATATATATATATATATATATATATATATATAAATGACTGGGGAATAAACATACTTCAGAGAAAACTCGGGTTTCTCTCCGTAGCAACAGTGATAACAGCAGTAACATTGGCAGCAGTTACAACAACAGAAGCAGCTACAGTAGCTGGAACAGTGACAGCAGGAGCAGCGGTAGCAGGCAGCGGGGGGACAACGTAAGACAAATCAGACGTCGGCTCACAACAATAGTGTACCAAACGCAACTCACTCACCGTGTGTGTGTGTGTGTGTGTATGTGTGAGTGTATGTGTGTGTGTGTGTGTGTGTGTGTGTGTGTGTGTGTGTGTGTGTGTGTGTGTGTGTGTGTGTGTGTGTGTGTGTGTGTGTGTGTGTGTGTGTACTCACCTAGTTGAGGTTGCAGGGGTCGAGTCCGAGCTCCTGGCCCCGCCTCTTCACTGATCGCAACTAGGTCACTCTCCCTGAACCGTGAGCTTTATCATACCTCTGCTTAAAGCTATGTATGGATCCTGCCTCCACTACATCGCTTCCCAAACTATTCCACTTACTGACTACTCTGTGGCTGAAGAAATACTTCCTAACATCCCTGTGATTCATCTGTGTCTTCCACTTCCAACTGCGTCCCCTTGTTACTGTGTCCTATCTCTGGAACATCCTGTCTTTGTCCACCTTGTCAATTCCTCTCAGTATTTTGTATGTCGTTATCATGTCCCCCCTATCTCTCCTGTCCTCCAGTGTCGTCAGGTTAATTTCCCTTAACCTCTCCTCGTAGGACATACCTCTTAGCTCTGGAACTAGTCTTGTTGCAAACCTTTGCATTTTCTCTAGTTTCTTTACGTGCTTGGCTAGGTGTGGGTTCCAAACTGGTGCCGCATACTCCAATATGGGCCTAACATACACGGTGTACAGGGTCCTGAACGATTCCTTATTAAGATGTCGGAATGCTGTTCTGAGGTTTGCTAGGCGCTCATATGCTGCAGCAGTGTGTGCAACAGTGTGTGTGTGTGTGTGTGTGTGTGTGTGTGTGTGTGTGTGTGTGTGTGTGTGTGTGTGTGTGTGTGTGTGTGTGTGTGTGTGTGTGTGTGTGTGTACTCACTTATTTGTACTCACCTATTTGTGGTTGCAGGGGTCGATTCTTAGCTCCTGGCCCCGCCTGTTCACCGGTTGCTACTGGGCCCTCTCTCTCCCCGCTCCATGAGCTTTATCAAACCTCGTCTTAAAACTGTGTATTTTTCCTGCCTCCACTACGTCATTTTCTAGGCTATTCCACTGCCTGACAACTCTATGACTGAAGAAATACTTCCTAATATCTCTCTGGCTCATTTGTGTCTTCAACTTCCAATTGAGGCCTCTTGTTTCTGTGTCCCCTCCCTGGAACATCCTGTCTTTGTCAACCTTGTCTATTCCACGCAGTATTTTATATGTCGTTATCATGTTTCCCCTGACCCTCCTGTCCTCCAGTGTCGTCAGGCCGATTTCCCTTAATCTTTCTTCATAGGACATTCCCCTTAGCTCTGGAACTAACCTTGTCGCAAACTTTTGTACTTTCTCTAGTTTCTTGACGTGCTTTATCAAGTGCGGGTTCCAAACAGGTGCTGCATACTCCAGAATGGGCCTGACATACACGGTGTACAGTGTCTTCAACGATTCCTTACTAAGGTATCGGAATGCTGTTCTCAGGTTTGCCAGGCGCCCATATGCTGCAGCAGTTATCTGATTGATGTGTGCTTCCGGAGACATGCTCGGTGTTATACTCACCCCAAGATCTTTCTCCTTGAGTGAGGTTTGCAGTCTTTGGCCACCTAGCCTATACTCTGTCTGTGGTCTTCTGTGCCCTTCCCCTATCTTCACGACTTTGCATTTGGCGTGTGTGTGTGTGTGTGTGTGTGTGTGTGTGTGTGTGTGTGTGTGTGTGTGTGTGTGTGTGTGTGTGTGTGTGTGTGTGTGTGTGTGTGTGTGTGTGTGTGTGTGTGTGTGTGTGTGTGTGAATGTGTGTGTGTACCTGTGTGTGTGTGTCAACACTCAGTTATACTGACATAATTATGGTTGTAGGGTCGTGTCTTAGCTCCTGGTCCTGCCTCTGAGCCACATACAATTAATTTTTACAACTTTCTTGCCCTGTGGATTCTATCGTACCTATTCTTAAAACTGTGGATGGAGTCTGCCTAAACTATTTCGTTTAAGCTATTCCGCTCTCTGACCACCTCAGAGCAAACAAATATATAATTAACCCAAACGAAAAAGTGAACTAGATCGCGTTTAGTCACGAGTTTCGATCTAAGACCAAAACTTTGTTTATTTATCCAGATATTGTATCAGTTATGAAATATTTTTAACCACGATAATGAGATTCAGTCCTTCCGCCTCAAAATCTTAAATGGGATCAAAGAATCAGTAGAAAATCCTTTTAATGTGAGACATTACTCAAGTTATCCCTCACCGGTGGATATTCTTGGAGGTATTCCTCCAGGAACACTCCCCGAGATATTCCTCGAGTATATTCCTTGAGGAATATCCTAGAGGAATATGCTAAGACTACTCGACCAGTTGTAGCCTCGGGACGAGAAGCCAAAACCGGAAATTTAACCCAGCTCACAGTTCATTCTAAGCCCAGTGAAGACATATCAGAATTTATGTACAGAAATCACTGCTGGAGATACAAAGTTGGTGTATCAGTCATGTCACCTGGTGACGAGTTTCAGAACGATGGGCTGGTGACGAGTTTCAGAACGATGGGCTGGTGACGAGTTTCAGAACGATGGGCTGGTGACGAGTTTCAGAACGATGGGCTGGTGACGAGTTTCAGAACGATGGGCTGGTGACGAGTTTCAGAACGATGGGCTAGTGACGAGTTTCAGGACGATGGGCTGGTGACGAGTTTCAGGACGATGGGCTGGTGACGAGTTTCAGAACGATGGGCTGGTGACGAGTTTCAGAACGATGGGCTGGTGACGAGTTTCAGAACGATGGGCTGGTGACGAGTTTCAGAACGATGGGCTGGTGACGAGTTTCAGAACGATGGGCTGGTGAGGAGTTTCAGAACGATGGGCTGGTGACGAGTTTCAGAACGATGGGCTGGTGACGAGTTTCAGAACGATGGGCTGGTGACGAGTTTCAGAACGATGGGCTGGTGACGAGTTTCAGGACTATGGGCTGGTGACGAGTTTCAGGACGATGGGCTGGTGACGAGTTTCAGGACGATGGGCTGGTGACGAGTTTCAGAACGATGGGCTGGTGACGAGTTTCAGGACGATGGGCTGCTGACGAGTTTCAGAACGATGGGCTGGTGACGAGTTTCAGAACGATGGGCTGGTGACGAGTTTCAGAACGATGGGCTGGTGAGGAGTTTCAGAACGATGGGCTGGTGACGAGTTTCAGAACGATGGGCTGGTGACGAGTTTCAGAACGATGGGCTGGTGACGAGTTTCAGAACGATGGGCTGGTGACGAGTTTCAGAACGATGGGCTGGTGACGAGTTTCAGAACGATGGGCTGGTGACGAGTTTCAGAACGATGGGCTGGTGACGAGTTTCAGGACGATGGGCTGGTGACGAGTTTCAGGACGATGGGCTGGTGACGAGTTTCAGAACGATGGGCTGGTGACGAGTTTCAGAACGATGGGCTGGTGACGAGTTTCAGAACGATGGGCTGGTGACGAGTTTCAGAACGATGGGCTGGTGACGAGTTTCAGAACGATGGGCTGGTGAGGAGTTTCAGAACGATGGGCTGGTGACGAGTTTCAGAACGATGGGCTGGTGACGAGTTTCAGAACGATGGGCTGGTGACGAGTTTCAGAACGATGGGCTGGTGACGAGTTTCAGGACGATGGGCTGGTGACGAGTTTCAGGACGATGGGCTGGTGACGAGTTTCAGGACGATGGGCTGGTGACGAGTTTCAGAACGATGGGCTGGTGACGAGTTTCAGGACGATGGGCTGGTGACGAGTTTCAGAACGATGGGCTGGTGACGAGTTTCAGGACGATGGGCTGGTGACGAGTTTCAGAACGATGGGCTGGTGACGAGTTTCAGAACGATGGGCTGGTGACGAGTTTCAGAACGATGGGCTGGTGACGAGTTTCAGAACGATGGGCTGGTGACGAGTTTCAGAACGATGGGCTGGTGAGGAGTTTCAGAACGATGGGCTGGTGACGAGTTTCAGAACGATGGGCTGGTGACGAGTTTCAGAACGATGGGCTGGTGACGAGTTTCAGAACGATGGGCTGGTGACGAGTTTCAGGACTATGGGCTGGTGACGAGTTTCAGGACGATGGGCTGGTGACGAGTTTCAGGACGATGGGCTGGTGACGAGTTTCAGAACGATGGGCTGGTGACGAGTTTCAGGACGATGGGCTGCTGACGAGTTTCAGAACGATGGGCTGGTGACGAGTTTCAGAACGATGGGCTGGTGACGAGTTTCAGAACGATGGACTGGTGAGGAGTTTCAGAACGATGGGCTGGTGACGAGTTTCAGAACGATGGGCTGGTGACGAGTTTCAGAACGATGGGCTGGTGACGAGTTTCAGAACGATGGGCTGGTGACGAGTTTCAGAACGATGGGCTGGTGACGAGTTTCAGAACGATGGGCTGGTGACGAGTTTCAGAACGATGGGCTGGTGACGAGTTTCAGGACGATGGGCTGGTGACGAGTTTCAGGACGATGGGCTGGTGACGAGTTTCAGAACGATGGGCTGGTGACGAGTTTCAGAACGATGGGCTGGTGACGAGTTTCAGAACGATGGGCTGGTGACGAGTTTCAGAACGATGGGCTGGTGACGAGTTTCAGAACGATGGGCTGGTGACGAGTTTCAGAACGATGGGCTGGTGACGAGTTTCAGAACGATGGGCTGGTGACGAGTTTCAGAACGATGGGCTGGTGACGAGTTTCAGAACGATGGGCTGGTGACGAGTTTCAGAACGATGGGCTGGTGACGAGTTTCAGAACGATGGGCTGGTGACGAGTTTCAGGACTATGGGCTGGTGACGAGTTTCAGGACGATGGGCTGGTGACGAGTTTCAGGACGATGGGCTGGTGACGAGTTTCAGAACGATGGGCTGGTGACGAGTTTCAGGACGATGGGCTGCTGACGAGTTTCAGAACGATGGGCTGGTGACGAGTTTCAGAACGATGGGCTGGTGACGAGTTTCAGAACGATGGGCTGGTGAGGAGTTTCAGAACGATGGGCTGGTGACGAGTTTCAGAACGATGGGCTGGTGACGAGTTTCAGAACGATGGGCTGGTGACGAGTTTCAGAACGATGGGCTGGTGACGAGTTTCAGAACGATGGGCTGGTGACGAGTTTCAGAACGATGGGCTGGTGACGAGTTTCAGAACGATGGGCTGGTGACGAGTTTCAGGACGATGGGCTGGTGACGAGTTTCAGGACGATGGGCTGGTGACGAGTTTCAGAACGATGGGCTGGTGACGAGTTTCAGAACGATGGGCTGGTGACGAGTTTCAGAACGATGGGCTGGTGACGAGTTTCCGAACGATGGGCTGGTGACGAGTTTCAGAACGATGGGCTGGTGAGGAGTTTCAGAACGATGGGCTGGTGACGAGTTTCAGAACGATGGGCTGGTGACGAGTTTCAGAACGATGGGCTGGTGACGAGTTTCAGAACGATGGGCTGGTGACGAGTTTCAGGACGATGGGCTGGTGACGAGTTTCAGGACGATGGGCTGGTGACGAGTTTCAGGACGATGGGCTGGTGACGAGTTTCAGAACGATGGGCTGGTGACGAGTTTCAGAACGATGGGCTGGTGACGAGTTTCAGAACGATGGGCTGGTGACGAGTTTCAGGACGATGGGCTGGTGACGAGTTTCAGGACGATGGGCTGGTGACGAGTTTCAGGACGATGGGCTGGTGACGAGTTTCAGAACGATGGGCTGGTGACGAGTTTCAGGACGATGGGCTGGTGACGAGTTTCAGAACGATGGGCTGGTGACGAGTTTCAGGACGATGGGCTGGTGACGAGTTTCAGAACGATGGGCTGGTGACGAGTTTCAGGACGATGGGCTGGTGACGAGCTTCAGAACGATGGGCTGGTGACGAGTTTCAGGACGATGGGCTGGTGACGAGTTTCAGAACGATGGGCTGGTGACGAGTTTCAGAACGATGGGCTGGTGACGAGTTTCAGAACGATGGGCTGGTGACGAGTTTCAGGACGATGGGCTGGTGACGAGCTTCAGAACGATGGGCTGGTGACGAGTTTCAGAACGATGGGCTGGTGACGAGTTTCAGGACGATGGGCTGGTGACGAGTTTCAGGACGATGGGCTGGTGACGAGTTTCAGGACGATGGGCTGGTGACGAGCTTCAGAACGATGGGCTGGTGACGAGTTTCAGAACGATGGGCTGGTGACGAGCTTCATAACGATGGGCTGGTGACGAGTTTCAGAACGATGGGCTGGTGACGAGTTTCAGAACGATGGGCTGGTGACGAGTTTCAGAACGATGGGCTGGTGACGAGCTTCAGAACGATGGGCTGGTGACGAGTTTCAGAACGATGGGCTGGTGACGAGTTTCAGAATGATGGGCTGGTGACGAGCTTCAGAACGATGGGCTGGTGACGAGTTTCAGAACGATGGGCTGGTGACGAGTTTCAGGACGATGGGCTGGTGACGAGTTTCAGGACGATGGGCTGGTGACGAGTTTCAGAACGATGGGCTGGTGACGAGTTTCAGGACGATGGGCTGGTGACGAGTTTCAGGACGATGGGCTGGTGACGAGTTTCAGAACGATGGGCTGAGATGCATCGGGGTGAAAAAAATTTTTTTTTTTATTTACTTTCTTCCCATAATCACAGAAGGTGGTCATTTCTCGTTTTTTTTTTTTTTTACAATCAGTCAATTTCATTCAAATGATTTTCACACAAATCAATTTAACTCAAAAAAAAAAAAAAAAAAAAATAAATGGTATATTTTACATTATTCGTAATTTTCGCTACAACTGCAAAGTTGACCAGAAATTTGCTGTAGTTTTTAGGAAAAGATTTTCAAGTTTTTCGTCAAAGGTTTCCTCATGATGGGCTGATCATAATGGGCTGATTTTTTTTTATCCCCTCATTATTAACTATTGTTTAAAACTGGAGCCATTATCGCTATTTTTATATATTTTCATATTTCTGGTAATTCTTCTTCTCCTTCTTCTTTCTCTTTCTGTTCTTTCTATTTCTTTTCATCATCAATTTCTACTTCTCCTTTTTCTTCTTCCTGTTCCCCACTTTTTCTTCACAACACTAAAAATTACAAAAAAATACATTAATAAAAGAAAGGCATATCTGGGTTGCCTAAAAAAAAATTTATATATATATATATATATATATATATATATATAAAACATTTTCACGTATGTGGTGGAGTTAATTAGTCTTTTTTTCAAGAGCGCAATTAATTTTGTGCATAGAGAAGAGAGCTTAATTTAATTACTTCCCAGCGAGCTGCAGTTTTACCTCTGCTGTAGTTTGCCCAACCACCACGATATATGCAGCTATCCTCCTCCTCCTCCTCGGATCAGACCAGTATACTTGCCATTTTCCAGGCACTGTGTGACGCCTGAAGGAACTGGCTCTTCCGGAGAAAGTTCTCCACTTCTTAATAATTATGGGCAGAGAACAGAATTATGGGCAGAGAACAGAATTATGGGCAGAGAATAATGAGATAAGCAGAGGGCAGCCAGGGGTAAGTTAAGGATAAGAATAGAGGGTAGCCAGGACATGATCAGATGGCAGCTAGGATAAGAATAGAGGGTAGCCAGGAAATGATCAGATGGCAGCTAGGATAAGAATAGAGGGTAGCTAGGAAATGATCAGATGGCAGCTAGGATAAGAATAGAGGGTAACCAGGAAATGATCAGATGGCAGCTAGGATAAGAATAGAGGGTAGCCAGGACATGATCAGATGGCAGCTAGGATAAGAATAGAGGGTAGCCAGGACAAGAGATAAGAGTACTCAGTATATGATCAGATGGCAGCTAGGATAAGCAAAGAGGACAACCAAGACTAGAACTAGTAGTTACGATATGAGCAGATGGCAGGTAGGATAAGATCATTGAGCATTCGGAATATGAGAAGCGGGCAGCTAGCATTAAAACAGAGCAGTCATCATGAGAAGAGCATAGAACATGAGGAACAAGAGCAGAGGACAGTCAGGCAAAGAGCAGAGGGTAATCTGCTGCATATGAGCAGAAGGCAGTCAGGCAGTTGTGATAAGAGCAGAATCCAACTAAGTTGACGAGGATCTCAGAGACATATTATTACATGATTCTTGTCAACGAAGCGTTAATGCAGAACAGCATATAGCGAAGTGTTATTTAACAAATACAACGTAAATATTACACTAAAACTAAGCGTTTCAAACAAAGACCTTGGTGACAACGGCTCTACACCCCCAGGAAAGACGCTGCAGAAGTGCTCAAGCAATCCTGGAGAACAAAAACCAGACATACGTCTCTTAACAATGGTGCATTTTTTTACACTCCATATACCACTTGTTCCAGCTGAATCCATTGTCGTTAATTTACATGGAGCGTCCGTAGAGTGCGGGAGGTCGGGCGCTGTGAGGATGCTCCTCACCATGCATACAAGAACGCACCAGAGTCGAGATGTCAGCCTCCCACGATTGATGATGTGAGAAGCTTTCATATTTTTGGGGGACGCACAGGGGAGGATGTGTGTTTTATCCTTATGACGCCGCTCAGGGCTTCTGCAGGAGGTGGAGAAGGAGGTAGAGGAGGAGGAGGGAGGAGAGAGGAGGATGAAGGAGAAAGAGAAGGAGGAGGAGGAGGAGAAATAGAGATATAGTGACAAAGAAGAGAGGATAGAATAATAATAATAATAATAATAATGATAATAATAATAATAATAATAATAATAATAATAATAATAATAATAATAATAATAATAAGAAGAAGAAGAAGAAGAAGAAGAAGAAGAAGAAGAAGAAGAAGAAGAAGAACAAGAACAAGAACAAGAAGAAGAAGAAGAGAAGAAGAAGAATAATGGAATTAAGATTAGTGCTTATCCTTAAAACACTGATATTTTACCAAATAGACGAAAATGACAACAGTTTCAGAAGGAGCAGCGGTACCAACAATAGCAGAAGCAGCAACAGGAACAGCATCAATAACGGCAGCAACAGAAGCAGCAGCAGCAACAACAACAGTTTAAACATCAATCACTGAAGAATCAGAAACAACAGTAACTGCAACTCCAGCAGCAAAATTGCAACAGCAGTAACAAAATAAACAAAAGCAGCAGTAGCAGCAGCCAGGGAGCAGCTACGGCAGGAGCAACAGCACTCGTAAAAGAAACAGAATAAGAAGAGAAAAAGCGGAGGTAACAGGCACAACAGACAGCAGTAGCAGAAACAGAAAATGAAGCATGAGAGAAAGCCAGCATCAAGATGCTGAGAAGCTTCATGGATACCGGGAGAAAAAAAGTAACCGATGCTAAATACTTAGAAGACAAGGAGATCGTACATATATACGATAAGGAGAAAAGTAGGCCGATTAGGCAGGTTAGGTTAGGTAAGGTTTGTCAGGAAACAAGACAAGTGTTTCCTTAGGAGGGTCGTATTCATGTGATGACCCGCAGTTGGTCATCTGAACGAACCCTTCCACTGGCTTACCAGTTTATCCCTTTAAAAATTAAGGTTATAATATATAGGCAGAGAAATAAACAGAAGAACATGAGGACTGCCAAAGCAAAAGTAACGACCATAATAGTGTTAATAAAGTCGTTATGGAATAATCAACAAATAATACAGAATTGGAGATCAAATTTGACGATGCTTCGGGTCATCCTGCAATATAATAATCATGACTGGCGTAAATGATAATAATCTAAGACATGATAATAATACAGGAGGTAATAATAATCCAGGACATGATGATCCAAAACGGACTGAAACGCCGTCCTTTGAGAATATTAATTATTGCTAAACTAATCAAGAAATAGTTATAAACATAAATATGACAGAGAAAGGAGAAAAATAATTCTGCTAATTGAGTTTCTCAAAGAAATTGTTTGTTTTAAAGTCGAATATAAATGAATACACAAGAAGCATATAAATTCCGATGTTCTGTATGTAGCTAAAATATTTTCATATAAATTATATTAATTCACTCACATGGACCTGACTACATGAGTGCAATAGGAGACAAGTATTAAATGGACAATTAAAATTTTGATCACGTTCGTTGGTTGCCAATAATTAAGAACTAAATCTTATCGCTTATAATATTCAATTATCATATACAAGGTGTCCTGTAAGTGGAATGAGAAGGGGCAGAGGGCAGAATGAGATTAGCAAAAGGTAGCTAGGATACGCGCAAAGGGCTACTAAGAGCAAAAGGCAGCCAGGATAAGAACAGAAGGCGGTCAGAATTAAGAGCACAGGAAAGCCAGAATAAAAGCAGAAGGCAGCCATGATAAGAGCAGTGGGCAGCCAGGATAATACTAGAAAGTAAGCCAGAAGATGAAGAGCAGAGAGGACAGTCAGGCTAAGAGCAACAGGCAGCAATCAGGACAGGAGCAGAGGGCAGCCATCAGGAGAGGGACAGAGGGCAGCCAAGTTGAAAAGTAACTACCGTAGCGACTAGTTTAGTAGTCAGTGGAGCTTACTGTGATACCATCAGATCTGGGCTGATTAATCTCTGTTGCGCTGAATGCATACTCGCTTATTAAGATAAACATCTGAGACCGTATGTTTCTTCTCTGGTGTAATGGGCACAATACCATGGATACATTTTCTTCAGGATACCCTGGATAATTCGTGTTTAGGATGTTTTTGGATGACTTGTATATAGGATAATTTGTGTTTAAGATACAGTAGTAATTTTGCATTAAGGATACTGGATTTATTTTCTGTTTAGGATAGTGTAGGTATGAGTTTAGGATACTTAAGTTATCAAATGTTTAGAACACCGTAAGTCATTAATCTAATATAAAGGATATCTTAGAAAAACGATCGTATTCACTATCGAAACTATCACTACCATTAACTGTAATACTACTACTACTACTACTACTACTATTACTAATAATAATAATAATAATAATAATAATAATAATAATAATAATAATAATAATAATAATAATAATAATATAAAATTATTACTTGCAAAAGAATAGTAACAGAAAATTTTTATTATGAACACTTGAGTTATACTCGCCCATCTCCACCAGAGAGCTGAGATTGACAATAAAACCGTGAAATATTTCCTTAATAATCTCTCAAGCCGCGAAGAAGCAAGAAAACAAAAGAATAATGGCATGAACGGTGGAGAAAGTGAGGGGGCATGGTAGAGGCTATTCAGAATCCATCAGAAGGCCCCCCCGAGGTGAGGCCAAGATGGCCCCAGAATGGAGCTGGCCCCTTGAGGTAAGGCCACAGAGGCCGTAGGATGGAGTTGGCCCGAGATCGTGAGGCCTCCTTGGACCATGTGAGACACCATGGGTGATACACTGCGTATGACGAAGCTTTATGCATTACATATAGGTCTCAAAGATGCTTCACCAAGTCAAAGCTCTATTTAGATCGACACACATCTTTCTATCATACTTGTTAGTAATGTTTACCTTTCAAAAGAACGTCAGAGGAGCCTTCCTTACTCCTCCCCTTCCTTCCTCAAGTTATCTTTCATTTCTTCTTCCCTTTAATGAGGGGGCATACATTCTCTCTCTCTCTCTCTCTCTCTCTCTCTCTCTCTCTTTCTCCCTTCTCTAATGATTATCTTCCAAATCATTATTTTTTCTCAAAGCCTTCCTTACGTTACACTTCTCCCATCAACTCTTTTCATGTACCTTTCTTTCCTTCATCCCTCCCCCCCCTTCCTTCCATCTTTCCCTCCCTCCCCTCCAGAAAACGCCAAGCACAAATCTCTTGGGTAGGACCTAATGACTGACCAATTACAGAGGTGCCCCGTGACAAAGACTCCAAATGACGTGAGACCTCATTTTCGAGCGAGCCTAATGAGAATTTTCAGCAGCAGTAAAAAGGTTGAAAATGTTCTGTTTCTGTGACGCAAGAGACATGGTAAATGATTTGTTAATTGGTCTGCTCAGTGGATGGCCCTTCTTTGTAGATTGTGTTCCCAATGTTTGGTGGGTCATGTATTGTGCCTGCTGTTCAGTGGATGCCTGCCTCTTCGATATATGTGGGCTGTGTTTTGTTCTATCTGCTCTGTGGATGTCCCTCCTATGGATGCCCCTGCTGTGGATGCCTCTCCTGTGGATGCCTCTCCTGTGGATGCCCTTCCTGTATTGCTGGTTTGTGCATCTTTTTCCCTGTTCAGTAGACGCCCCCTTCCCTCGATAAATATTGGATTGCTGTGTACTGAGGAAATTTTCAGTCATGAAATTCAACGTTTTATTGATGGAGATGTCAACAATCAGTCTGAGGAAAGACATCTTTAAACTGTCCTTGCCAACTGTTTTAATTGGTAAAATGTTGTTTATTAAATATAATGTTAGCATTTTTGGTTGAGTTACTGTAGAAACATTTAGCAGGGGACAATGTATAAACATTTGGTTGAAGGTAGTGTGTAAACATTTCGACTATGTAATGTTATGCATTCCTAGCTATTGTATACGATAATTTATACACTGTATCTATTAATCACTGCCACCAGTGTTGGACAGGTGGCTCAAACTACCTACAAAACTATTCAAACCACTAATCACTGACACTATTTAGATTCAAAATATATTACTACAGAATCGAAGTAACTATATATTAAATGAGTTAGTTGCTTGGGATATCGAAAACATCTAAATATTATCCTGTTCATTGTACAACAGAACAACTAATGGGCTATCAAAATTCGTGCAACATGTATGCAAGTCAATACCTCGTTCCCACTATTACAGAAATCATCAAACCCAGCAACTATTATGAATTTACACAAATGCTGCTTTCACTATTAATGCTGCTACCACAACCATCGCCACAATTACTGCTGCTACAACAACAACCACAACCACCACAACCACCACCACCATAACTGCCACCACCACCACCATCACACAGTAAGGGCTAAGGGCAAGCTATCATTAATAATATCTTCGACAGCAGCTCCTCGCCTGAATATCTCTCGGCATCATTCGCATGCGGGACATTTCTTCCACTGATATTTGCTTCTGTTCTCAATATACTCTACATTCTGTTGTCTCCTTTTCCATTCTTACTTTGCTGTGTATGTGTCTATCATTCACACTGTCCTCCTTACGCCAGCGTTAGTTAAATACTATCAGACTTCAGTCAGCTTCCCTCATATGCTAATTAACCTATTGTTATGATTTTTATTAGCCATGCACCGGAAGTGGCTTTATTAATTCAGTACAGATACTATACAAGAGACAATGGAATATGAAGTAATCAGTCCCTGAGCCTTGCTAGGTGTTCTCTCATATCCTAGATCTGTCTGCGAACTCGCTAAACATAAAAGAGTTTCCAGCCTCTTCCGAGGCTAAGGGATTCCATATGCTGCACAAAGGTGGACCATAGACATATCTATATATATATATATATATATATATATATATATATATATATATATATATATATATATATATATATATATACTAAATAAAATTATCCTCCGTGGAGAGTAAATTCATGTTGCGGCTGTATGAAAATAAGGCTCTGGAAACCCACCGGATATCCTCTACACTATACATTATTCCCTTCGCTGTAAAAGTGAGCGGGCGCACGGCACACATTGGCTTGGGAATGTCCTGCTTAGAAGCCATAAATCTCACAGATTCTCTTGACATTTGCAAATTTCCCATCGTAGTGCGGTAGTAAAGGATTTAAACAAAAAACTGTGTGTGTGTTAATGGGTAGTTACCTACGTTAGCGCGTCTTTTTTTCTGTTATTTTTTATGATTTAGTGAGGTATGGATGAGGGAATTATGGAAATAGAAAACGCGAGGGGGATGGGGAAGGGTGTGGTTTAGTATTAATGCTCGAGTTTGTGCATTTACCTGTTTGTCGTTGCAGGTGTCGAGTCACGGCTTCAGGCGTGTCCTCCCTTACTCGTTTTACTCCTACCATCGTGGGGGTGACCATATATGTAAATACCGACAAGAGAGAACGAAATGCCACAGATTAATGACTTTGAAACTTTAATCTTGATTCACTTGCATTGACAAATCAGTGAATTGGAAAAAGAATCTTTTAAATCTAGGGAAACGCTGCCTTGTGTAAAGTTTCCATATTTCGGGTGGATATGTTATGGTGATACCGACAAGCTGTGGAAATTTACTCTTGAGTATAGTTCAGGGTATTTATTCAAGTAAATATTTCTGCACGCGTGACTTCATCAGTCCTGAATAAAGCTATTCACTGCCAAACGCTTTCTTAGGAAAACGTCCTGAACTCTCAATAAGTGTCTTCCATATTTTATTGATGTGTCTAATTTTAGAAAACATATCTCACTTTGACTTGATGTGACAGTAAGGGCACTGCAGGAGACAACTGCACTCGATAATGCTAGAGACTATTGCCCTTTGTGATGCTGGACATTACTGCACTTTGTAATCTTGGAGACCACTGCTCTATGTAATGCTGGAGGCCACTATCCTCTGTAATGCTGGAGACCACTGCCTTTTGTAATGCTGGAGACCACTGCCTTTTGTAATGCCGGAGACCACTGCCTTCTGTAATGCTGGAGACCCCTGCCTTCTGTAATGCTGGAGACCACTGCCTTTTGTAATGCTGGAGACCACTGCCTTTTGTAATGCCGGAGACCACTGCCTTTTGTAATACTGGAGACCACTGCCTTCTGTAATGCTGGAGACCACTGCCTTCTGTAATGCTGGAGGTTATTATCCTCTGCATTGTTGAAGGATGCTGCTCTCTAAATTGCTTGTGGCTGCTCCCCTCTACATTGCTTGTGGCTGCTGCCCTCTACATTGCTTGTGGTTGCTGCCCTCTACATTGCTTGTGGTTGCTGCCCTCTACATTGCTTGTGGTTGCTGCCCTCTACATTGCTTGTGGCTGCTGCCCTCTACATTGCTTGTGGCTGCTGCCCTCTACATTGCTTGTGGCTGCTCCCCTCTACATTGCTTGTGGCTGCTGCCCTCTACATTGCTTGTGGTTGCTGCCCTCTACATTGCTTGTGGTTGCTGCCCTCTACATTGCTTGTGGCTGCTGCCCTCTACATTGCTTGTGGCTGCTGCCCTCTACATTGCTTGTGGCTGCTGCCCTCTACATTGCTTGTGGCTGCTGCCCTCTACATTGCTTGTGGCTGCTACCCTCTACATCGCTTGTGGCTGCTGCCCTCTACATTGCTTGTGGCTGCTGCCCTCTACATTGCTTGTGGCTGCTGCCCTCTACATACCTTGTGGCTGCTGCCCTCTACATACCTTGTGGCTGCTACCCTCTACATACCTTGTGGCTGCTGCCCTCTACATTGCTTGTGGCTGCTGCCCTCTACACTGCTTGTGGCTGCTGCCCTCTACATTGCTTATGGCTGCTGCCCTCTACATTACTTGTGGCTGCTGCCCTCTACATTGCTTGTGGGTGCTACCCTCTACATTGCTTGTGGCTGCTGCCCTCTACATTGGTTGTGGCTGCTGCCCTCTACATACCTTGTGGATGCTGCCCTCTACATACCTTGTGGCTGCTACCCTCTACATACCTTGTGGCTGCTATCCTCTACATACCTTGTGGCTGCTACCCTCTACATACCTTGTGGCTGCTACCCTCTACATACCTTGTGGCTGCTACCCTCTACATACCTTGTGGCTGTTACCCTCTACATACCTTGTGGCTGCTGCCCTCTACATACCTTGTGGCTGCTACCCTCTACATACCTTGTGGCTGCTGCCCTCTACATTACTTGTGGCTGCTGCCCTCTACATACCTTGTGGCTGCTACCCTCTACATTGCTTGTGGTTGCTGCCCTCTACATTGCTTGTGGCTGCTGCCCTCTACATACCTTGTGGCTGCTACCCTCTACATACCTTGTGGCTGCTGTCCTCTAAATACCTTGTGGCTGCTACCCTCTACATAAATTGTGGCTGCTACCCTCTACATTGCTTGTGGCTGCTGCCCTCTACATACTTTGTGGCTGCTACCCTCTACATACCTTGTGGCTGCTACCCTCTACATACCCTGTGGCTGCTACCCTCTACATACCTTGTGGCTGCTGCCCTCTACATACCTTGTGGCTGCTACCCTCTACATACCTTGTGGCTGCTACCCTCTACATTGCTTGTGGCTGCTGCCCTCTACATTGCTTGTGGCTGCTGCCCTCTACATACCTTGTGGCTGCTACCCTCTATATACCTTGTGGCTGCTGCCCTCTACATACCTTGTGGCTGCTACCCTCTACATACCTTGTGGCTGCTACCCTCTACATACCTTGTGGCTGCTACCCTCTACAAACCTTGTGGCTGCTGCCCTCTACATACCTTGTGGCTGCTACCCTCTACATACCTTGTGGCTGCTACCCTCTACATACCTTGTGGCTGCTACCCTCTACAAACCTTGTGGCTGCTGCCCTCTACATACCTTGTGGCTGCTACCCTCTACATACTTTGTGGCTGCTACCCTCTACATACCTTGTGGCTACTACCCTCTACATACCTTGTGGCTGCTGCCCTCTACATACCTTGTGGCTGCTACCCTCTTCATACTTTGTGGCTGCTACCATCTACATACCTTGTGGCTGCTACCCTCTACATTGCTTGTGGCTGCTGCCCTCTACATACCTTGTGGCTGCTACCCTCTACATACCTTGTGGCTGCTACCCTCTACATACCTTGTGGCTGCTACCCTCTACATACCTTGTGGCTGTTACCCTCTACATACCTTGTGGCTGCTACCCTCTACATACCTTGTGGCTGCTACCCTCTACATTGCTTGTGGCTGCTGCCCTCTACATTGCTTGTGGCTGCTGCCCTCTACATACCTTGTGGCTGCTACCCTCTACATACCTTGTGGCTGCTGCCCTCTACATACCTTGTGGCTGCTACCCTCTCCATACCTTGTGGCTGCTACCCTCTACATACCCTGTGGCTGCTACCCTCTACATACCTTGTGGCTGCTACCCTCTACATACCTTGTGGCTGCTACCCTCTACATACCTTGTGGCTGCTACCCTCTACATTGCTTGTGGCTGCTGCCCTCTACATTGCTTGTGGCTGCTGCCCTCTACATACCTTGTGGCTGCTACCCTCTATATACCATGTGGCTGCTGCCCTCTACATACCTTGTGGCTGCTACCCTCTACATACCTTGTGGCTGCTGCCCTCTACATACCTTGTGGCTGCTACCCTATACATACCTTGTGGCTGCTACCCTCTACATACCTTGTGGCTGCTACCCTCTACATACCTTGTGGCTGCTACCCTCTACATACCTTGTGGCTGCTACCCTCTACATAACTTGTGGCTGCTGCCCTGTACATACCTTGTGGCTGCTACCCTCTACATACCTTGTGGCTGCTGCCCTCTACATACCTTGTGGCTGCTACCCTATACATACCTTGTGGCTGCTACCCTCTACATACCTTGTGGCTGCTACCCTCTACATACCTTGTGGCTGCTACCCTCTACATACCTTGTGGCTACTACCCTCTACATACCTTGTGGCTGCTGCCCTCTACATACCTTGTGGCTGCTACCCTCTTCATACTTTGTGGCTGCTACCATCTACATACCTTGTGGCTGCTACCCTCTACATTGCTTGTGGCTGCTGCCCTCTACATACCTTGTGGCTGCTACCCTCTACATACCTTGTGGCTGCTACCCTCTACATACCTTGTGGCTGCTACCCTCTACATACCTTGTGGCTGCTACCCTCTACATACCTTGTGGCTGCTACCCTCTACATACCTTGTGGCTGCTACCCTCTACATTGCTTGTGGCTGCTGCCCTCTACATTGCTTGTGGCTGCTGCCCTCTACATACCTTGTGGCTGCTACCCTCTACATACCTTGTGGCTGCTGCCCTCTACATACCTTGTGGCTGCTACCCTCTCCATACCTTGTGGCTGCTACCCTCTACATACCTTGTGGCTGCTACCCTCTACATATCTTGTGGCTGCTGCCCTCTACATACCTTGTGGCTGCTACCCTCTACATACCTTGTGGCTGCTACCCTCTACATACCTTGTGGCTGCTACCCTCTACATATCTTATTGTTGCTACCCTCTACATACCTTGTGGCTGCTACCCTCTACATACCTTGTGGCTGCTACCCTCTACATTGCTTGTGGCTGCTGCCCTCTACATACCTTGTGGCTGCTACCCTCTACATACCTTGTGGCTGCTACCCTCTACATACCTTGTGGCTGCTGCCCTCTACATACCTTGTGGCTGCTACCCTCTCCATACCTTGTGGCTGCTACCCTCTACATACCTTGTGGCTGCTACCCTCTACATATCTTGTGGCTGCTGCCCTCTACATACCTTGTGGCTGCTACCCTCTACATACCTTGTGGCTGCTACCCTCTACATACCTTGTGGCTGCTACCCTCTACATACCTTATTGCTGCTACCCTCTACATACCTTGTGGCTGCTACCCTCTACATACCTTGTGGCTGCTACCCTCTACATACCTTGTGGCTGCTGCCCTCTACATACCTTGTGGCTGCTACCCTCTACATTGCTTGTGGCTGCTGCCCTCTACATACCTTGTGGCTGCTACCCTCTACATACCTTGTGGCTGCTACCCTCTACATACCTTGTGGCTGCTACCCTCTACATACCTTGTGGCTGCTACCCTCTACATACCTTGTGGCTGCTGCCCTCTACATACCTTGTGGCTGCTACCCTCTACATTGCTTGTGGTTGCTGCCCTCTACATTGCTTGTGGCTGCTGCCCTCTACATACCTTGTGGCTGCTACCCTCTACATACCTTGTGGCTGCTGCCCTCTACATACCTTGTGGCTGCTACCCTCTACATACCTTGTGGCTGCTACCCTCTACATTGCTTGTGGCTGCTGCCCTCTACATTGCTTGTGGCTGCTGCCCTCTACATACCTTGTGGCTGCTACCCTCTACATACCTTGTGGCTGCTGCCCTCTACATACTTTGTGGCTGCTACCCTCTACATACCTTGTGGCTGCTACCCTCTACATGGCTGCTACCCTCTACTTGTGGCTGCTTCCCTCTACATACCTTGTGGCTGCTGCCCTCTACATACCTTGTGGCTGCTACCCTCTACATACCTTGTGGCTGCTGCCCTCTACATACCTTGTGGCTGCTACCCTCTACATACCTTGTGGCTGCTACCCTCTACATACCTTGTGGCTGCTGCCCTCTACATACCTTGTGGCTGCTGCCCTCTACATACCTTGTGGCTGCTACCCTCTACATACCTTGTGGCTGCTACCCTCTACATACCTTGTGGCTGCTGCCCTCTACATACCTTGTGGCTGCTACCCTCTACATACCTTGTGGCTGCTACCCTCTACATACCTTGTGGCTGCTACCCTCTACATACCTTGTGGCTGCTACCCTCTACATACCTTGTGGCTGCTACCCTCTACATACCTTGTGGCTGCTACCCTCTACATACCTTGTGGCTGCTACCCTCTACATACCTTGTGGCTGCTACCCTCTACATACCTTGTGGCTGCTACCCTCTACATACCTTGTGGCTGCTACCCTCTACATACCTTGTGGCTTCTACCCTCTACATTGCTTGTGGCTGCTGCCCTCTACATACCTTGTGGCTGCTACCCTCTACATACCTTGTCCCTGCTACCCTCTACATACCTTGTGGCTGCTACCCTCTACATACCTTGTGGCTGCTACCCTCTACATACCTTGTGGCTGTTACCCTCTACATACCTTGTGGCTGCTACCCTCTACATACCTTGTGGCTGCTACCCTCTACATACCTTGTGGCTGCTACCCTCTACATACCTTGTGGCTGCTACCCTCTACATACCTTGTGGCTGTTACCCTCTACATACCTTGTGGCTGCTACCCTCTACATACCTTGTGGCTGCTACCCTCTACATACCTTGTGGCTGCTACCCTCTACATACCTTGTGGCTGCTACCCTCTACATACCTTGTGGCTGCTACCCTCTACATACCTTGTGGCTGCTACTCTCTACATACCTTGTGGCTGCTACCCTCTACATACCTTGTGGCTGCTGCCCTCTTCATTATTCCATTCATCGAGTGCCTCCTTAATGCATCATAACAGCCTAATATTACTGAGAGTGTAAATTGTCGAGAACTTTATCTTGGGCATCTTAAGTAGTCTTTTATATACGTCTTAGTGACAGACATTTCGTCTTGACGAAACACGTTGTGGATCAAGCTTATAATGGAACTTTTAGCTCTGTGTAGAACCTTATCAAGCCCTTCACAGAGTGAAACGTTGTCCCAATAAGAGCTCTTAATACAACGTGTTTCTATTCTTCAGTATTGTCTGCAGTGCCATTTGATTTGAGACCATATAAATAATCTCTCCTTTGATATTTATTTTACTGCAAAAATAACATTTTCTAACAAAGTGTGTGATATTTGTCACTGCTGATATGTTGTACCTGTCACTGATGATGTGTTGTACCTGTCACTGCTGATATGTTGTACCTGTCACTGATGATGTGTTGTACCTGTCACTGCTGATATGTTGTACCTGTCACTGATGATGTGTTGTTGTACCTGTCACTGCTGATATGTTGTACCTGTCACTGATGATGTGTTGTACCTGTCACTGCTGATATGTTGTACCTGTCACTGATGATGTGTTGTACCTGTCACTGCTGATATGTTGTACCTGTCACTGATGATGTGTTGTACCTGTCACTGCTGATATGTTGTACCTGTCACTGATGATGTGTTGTACCTGTCACTGCTGATATGTTGTACCTGTCACTGATGATGTGTTGTACTTGTCACTGATGATGTGTTGTACCTGTCACTGATGATGTGTTGTACCTGTCACTGATGATGTGTTGTACCTGTCACTGATGATGTGTTGTACCTGTCACTGATGATGTGTTGTACCTGTCACTGCTGATATGTTGTACCTGTCACTGCTGTGTTGTACCTATCACTGCTGATGAGTTGTATCTGTCACTGCTGATGTGTTGTACCTGCCAATGCTGTTGTAACACAAATAGGTGAAGTGTGACACTTGTCACATTTCACCCCAGATGAAAGAAGTGTGTAACAAAATTAACAAAGCTTGACAGCTTTTATATAAATAATTTTTTTAAGTAAGGATTGTAAGCTTGACATTTATCAGTCAGCTTATCTCCAGCAGTACGATGAACAAAGTTTTTCAAGTTATTCCTAACTAAAAGCTATACTTTCTCATACTCGAAACTGCAGAAATAAACAAGTAACTAGGGATAATGTGTCACTGGCGAATATCAATAAAGATTTGAACCTCGAAAATACTTTCCAAATTGCAGTTGAAATATTTGATGAACATGCTAACTTTTTAAAAGAGTTATGAAATTGAGTGGAAATTTCCTCCACAAAGGCCATCTTATCATCCAAGAGACACAAATACACGAGCACACATCTTATCGTTTAAGTCGATGACTTCTCTTTCTGCACCAGATTCTAGCCAGACTCACCTATCTCAACCAGGAGAATCTTGTCATTTTCTAATGTATATTAATAGGCGGATACAGGATGTGTGCAGGTGGGCATGATGCGGTGAATACTTACCAAGCTAAGGTTGTTCCCAGTATGATAATGGTATCTGTGGCGACATATAGGGAGGCACATATGACTACTTGTATATCAACTTGCATTAATGGTGACCTTAGATACGGATGTGGTACGACCTGACCTTAGTTTCAGTTAATGCCATCTACTCAGGCGATTCTCTTCATATATTGTTTTTTTCGTTTTGGTTTTCCCTAGCCTTCCTCAGTCCGTAGTTCTATGTCCTTCGTTAGTGGTACTTCCTATCTCTAATCCCTGCCCTTATCTTTCATGCGAATCCGACCTTGTTCCATATCAGTTTCATTCATAAAATTCTTCCTTTTTCCCTTAGCTACTGCATCGATACAATATCCGTCAACAATCTCAGTAACTACCTTCTCTTTCTTTCCCAAACTGCAGGCCTATCATTCCTCGGCCTATCCATCCCCAATCTCCCCCTTCATTCTCTGGACCAAATAGATGTCGACGGACAGCCACACACGTCCGCCAAAGCGTTGGTCTGATATCCGTCCACTAACCAGATACGATGGTCCAAGAGATATTCCAAAAGAAGCGGAGGGTTGACGTGGCCTCAGCCAAACAGGGATAGTATTACAAGAAGCTGCTAGTTCCTGCTCGCTCCGTGATAGATTATGCTACCACCAGCCACCACCAGCCAAGGAACAAGCACTGTAGGCGAGGGCCACAGAAGCTCCAGTTGATTTGTGTTGGTCACTCTTCAGGTACCAATGATGAGTCGGCAGTAGTGAATACGTGCAGTGTCTTTCGATTACCATAACATGAGAGCACTGTGCAACAGCGAACCTGTCAATGTATTATAAGCCCACTCGTCGAAAAAAGTAATCTTTGGCCCTGTTAAGCAAAGTCTCTTTCTCTATATATCTATGTGTCTATCTGTCTCTGTCTCTAGATATCACACTCTCTTCTAGGATATCTGCTTTTATATATGTACGGCTTCAGCCACTTCAACACAGACACTGAATAATTCTGATTTCGTTTGTTTCAGGAACTGACACTCTCCCGGAGGTGATATCGATCTCTTCTGTATCTTTTGGCTCATTGCCTGTAAGTATGAAGACAAAACCACAGGTTGGAGATCATTTGCATCATGTCTTTCCATCATACCATTCTACCATGCCGTTTTATCATTCTATACTATCATCATTCAACAGAAATGATGAACTTTTCTTTCTGTTTCATGATCA
Source organism: Cherax quadricarinatus (assembly GCF_038502225.1). Classification (NCBI taxonomy): domain Eukaryota; kingdom Metazoa; phylum Arthropoda; class Malacostraca; order Decapoda; family Parastacidae; genus Cherax; species Cherax quadricarinatus. The sequence goes on from NC_091327.1 coordinate 13,496,523, forward strand.
TTTCAGCAAGCAGCCTCTTCTTGCATTCGGTATACAATGGATTTTGCTCTTTGTTTATAAGTTGTCAATTCCATGCGTTTTCTAAGAGGCGACGACTAAGATGCCGAAAAGAAGAATTGTTTTTCATATTTCTTCTTATGTTCACTTAAAAAGAAAACAGTTTACAGTTTAGTAGTTGAGTCAAATAAATGTTCGAAGCTATAATTAAGATGTCAAAAAAGAAGTGATTGTTGAGGAGTGAAAAATGATGAATGTGTTTTCTCATTTGGGTCATCTTTCTTTGGTAGTAAAAGGCCAAGGTGTGTAAAACAGTAATGATGAAAATACAATGAAAACATTACCAATAATAGTAATAATAATAATAATAATAATAATAATAATAATAATAATAATAATAATAATAATAATTATTATTATTATTATTATTATTATTATTATTATTATTATTATAAAAATGAATGCCTTGTCTCGTTTCAAACATAAAAAACTTTAACATTCAAAATTTGTTCAAGCAAGATCACTGACTAGGAATTTATGTCAGTAAGATTTTTTTTTTTTTTTTTTTTTTTTGGGGGGGGGGGGTAACTGAAAAGTAAAAGTAATAAATATCCCAAAGATTTCCAATAAAAATGCGATCCTCTTTCGAGAGGGAAGTTGCGTCATTCGATAGTTATGATACAGTGACGCTCCTTTCCTTTCTCTATTGAACTATTTCCTCCCCTACAAATTCTCCTCCAGTGTTCCTCTGCTTTCCTTAGAAGCGGACAAGTAAACTCCTAACTCTAAGACAACAGTTCCTTCTGTCTCTGTCTTTTTGGGACCTGGAAACGTAGAGTTCCTCCTGACTGGTGTTTACAGTGCTGGTCTGGACACTAGACGACCACATATCTCTGACCTCGCGTTTACCCTTTCTTCTCTCCCATTCTCTCCATTCCTCTCTTCTCGTCACTTTTCTTTTATTCTTCCCCCTGAATTAGCTCACGGAGATAAGACTGTTTTTTATTTCTTACTTTTTCTTTCAGCACACACGGAAGAAAACCACCGCCAGCCTACAAATTCTCCTTCTTTACCACTCAATGCTTACTCGAGGAAAAGAATTACGTTCAGAGAGGTTTGGATTACACTTCAGCTTCGACGTGCTGCGCTTTTTAAGGTTCGGAATACCTCCTATGAAGCGATGGCATGTTGGATATCTTTCTCCGGACTTCAGAGGAGTTATTTATATTCACAGTTTTCCGACCATCTATCTCACATGCAAAGAGTCGCTGCGATCTGCTGAGCACCTCAAATCTTTCTCTTTTTCTGGTTTATACTTTTGTATTACTTTTCATGCTCCTCTTTTTCAAAAAGCCTTTTTTCCGAAAGTTCTCCTTAATCTACAACATTCCTTTTTGCGTATTACCTCGTAAACACCTTTTCTTTCCAGAAACCTTTTACAAATCTAGACATTTTTCTGGTATATATTTTATATACTAATTCAAATGCACCTCTTCTTGCCCCAGACCTTCTTTAATATGTCCAATTTTCAGGTATATACTTTTGTGCAACAACTATTTTATTTAAATTAATTTCAGCCTCTTTTTTTTCCGACAATTATGGAGGTCTCATTCGCTTTCTAAGTGTTAAATTAATAATGTTATTATTACTCTTTTAGATTAATTATATATATCGAAATTAATCTATATAATTATTTCAATTACTTGATTAATTTATAGTTTAGGTGTTAAAGGAAGAATAAATAAGTTGCAACAGCAGGAAAAATTACCATTGCTGGCAGAAGAAACTGCCACTTTGGAACAAGCTGTCACTGCATATACACTGAGAGATATACATCTATTGGTATATATTCACTGTATACATTTGCTTATCTTATTTAGCTGTAGTTACATGCAATCATAAAATTCTGATGATTACGTCCTTCATTTATCTTCCAAAAAGATTACTATTTCAACAATTACATACTTTTATATACTTTTTTCCACATGTCAGTTTGCAAATTAAGAGTATTAAATCTGCTTTAGTCACTTCAAAGTCCAGCACTTTATAATGTGTAGTAACACCTCAGGATGCAACCCACAACAGTCAGTTAACACCCATGAACCTACTTACTGCTAGGCGAAGATGGGTCAACAGATGTAGAGAGTAACACCCAGGTACCTATTTACTGCTAGGCGAACACGAGGAAGTGTAAGGAGATTAGCCCGTTAGTCACGATTCTACCGGGATTGAACTCTGGTTCTTCGGTTGTGAGCTGAAAGAACAATCTCCTTCTTAACTTCATTTAAGTAATTGTTATTATTTAAGAGTCTTTTATTTACAGTATTTTCATTTTATAAATAATTTTCGTTCTTAACTACCCATTTTCTGTTATTATTATTACCAATTTTTTTTTCGATTTTACACAACAAAGAAAAATATTACTGGATAATTTCTGTAACGAGTTTTCCATGAAAGAGGGAATACTTTCAGCATGCAGGGGTCGATGCATAGCTCCTGGCCCCGCCTCTTAACTGCTGAAGGAGAAGTGATGCAGGTGGGTACAGAGGGCGGAGGCCGCCTGGGTAAAGTAATCAGGTCGGGTCTCACCTTCCTTTGTGGAATAAATTAGAAGCAAAGATTTTTTCCCCATCATAACGTGATCGAGTTTCTGTTGCGAGGGAAGATCAAAGAATTTTCACTTTCTTTTTGGCCTGCATCTTCTTCTCCTGTTTTATTCGTGTTCTTATTTTCTTGGGGATTACTGCTTTGCATTTTCTTTCGGTTTGTGTTCTTGTTTTTTTTCTTCTATATTTTCTTCCCGGAGTTTTATTTCATTCCGGATTATTGCCATATACTGTGTAGTTTTTTTTGTCATGCATTGCTCCTCTTTCTTTCTTACTTCCTTCTTAAAAAACATCTTTATCAATTTTTTTGCTTGCTGTCTCCAGGAACTTTAAATTTCTGCCTCTAGGAAATTTTAGTTTCTGCCTCTAGGAAATTTTAGTTTCTGCCTCTAGGAAATTTCAATTTTCTGCTTCTAGGAACTTTTAATTTTCTGCCTCTAGGAGGTTTAATTCTGCTATTTCTAAAAAAATAAAAATAAACAATTTCTTGTTTATTCCCCTCCCTGAAAGCTCCCTTTCCTCTTTTTTCCTCTCTAAATACCCTCAAGCATTCTTTCTTCTCTTCCTCTCTGTGTTCCTCTATGCTCGCTTTCTTCTCTGACTTTCTACGTACCTTGGGATTTCTCTTTCCTTTTTCTTTTCTTATTTTTCCCATCAAGAAACTATTATTTTTTTCCTGTTAGTTATTTTGCATTCTTTTGTATTATTCTGCATGAAGCTTCACCTTCGACCTTTTACAATGGTTCCTCACATATCTTATTCTTCATTCTTCATTTCTTTTTTTTTCATATTTTTATTATCAGTTACTTGGTTACTGATATTCTCAGTGCATTTAAACCTCTTCATTTATCCTGCTGCTTCTGCAGCTGCTGATCCTCTTCCAGCTTCTTCTCTTCTTTTTCCCTCCTCTATCTCTTCCTTGTCCTCTTCCTCCATCTCCTACCTCCTTCTGTACATCTATCTCATTCTTTTCCTCCTCTTCCACCTCATCTTCCTATGCCTCTTCCTTTACCTTCATCTTCTCCTCCTCTTCCTCCTCCAAGTTCTCTTCTCTCTCTTCCTCCTCTTCCTTTATCTCCTCTTAATCATCTTCACATCCCCCTCAACTACTTCCATCTATTTGTCTTTCTCATCCTCCAACGCCTCATCTTCCTCTACATCTTTCTCCTCTTCCTCCTCTTCTTCCTCCTCCTCCTCCTGGGTGGTGTTGATGCTGGTGGGTCTCGGGTATTGACTGATGCACTTAGCGCAACTCCCTTTCTTCTCCTGTCTCCCTTACACTCCCTGACTCAGGCAAGATTAATGGTGCTGCAAGTTTGGCTTCCCCTCACCTCTCCTCCATTCTCCTATTCTCCTTCATTTTCTTTACTTTCCTTTTCGCATCTCTCTATTTCTCACTTCTTCTTTCTTCACTCTCTCTCGCTTTTCCTGCTCTCACCTCGTCCTCTTCTTTCCTCACACATTACGTCACATTCCACTTTTCCTCTCTTCAACTTTCCTCACCTTTGTCATGCCTTCATCAACAGTGAAATTTATACCAGAATTATTAAGCTGGAAGTGTATATATATATATATATATATATATATATATATATATATATATATATATATATATATATATATATATATATATATATATATATATATATATATATATGTATATATATATATATATATATATATATTCAACACGCCGGCCGTCTCCCACGGAGGCAGGGTGACCCAGAAAGAAACACTTTCACTATCATTCACACATAATCACTGTCTTTGCAGAGGTGCCCTAATATGACCGTTTAGATGTCAACCCAAAGCAGACAACATCCAAACTTCAACACACGAAGAGATGAAACTACTGAGTGAACTGAACACTAATACAGGTATGGAACCTGACAATATGTCGACATAGGCATTGACAGAAGCCTGTAAGGCCTGTATATAATAGACCACTAGACACAGGACAAGTACCGCCCACTGCCAAAACATTATATATGAAATCAGTAAATGAATAGGGAATTTAGTTCAGAAGCACTCAATAAAGTTCAGTGTCATTGACATGTATACTGTGTGAAATGCTGGAAAAAGTTTTCGGAAAGAGATTGGTGATGCATCTGAATGGAAGGAACTTCACTGCAGGAAACCCAAACTGATTTAATGAAGTGAAGTCCTGCCTCATAAACCTGCTGGAATTCTATGACAGTGAAGGAAATTAAGCTAGGGACAAGGATGAGTCGACTGTTTTTTTTGGTTTACAAGAAGGCATGTAATGCAGTACCTGACAACAGACTAACCCTCAAATTGAAAGAGTAAGCAAGAGTGCAAGAAAATGAGGGTAAAGTGACCATAAAGTATCTAACAGACAGAAAACAGAAATAATAAGGAAAGTAACAGAACCAATTAGATTTTGCAAGGATTGCTACTAAGATCATTACTCCAGACACACACACACACACACACACACACACACTACCACCATACATAATACCTTCCAAGCACTACTGAGATGAACACAAACCAATGACTAAAAATATAGCTCATAACAGTAATCTTAGAAACTAGAGAAGACCAGATCGTTACCAACGTTTTTGGTCACCAGTACCTGAGGTGGCACCTGGCACCCAGAGCATCAGCGGTGCAAACAAGTGCCACCCGTGACATAAGTAGCATAAGCCTCACCAGCCGAAGATAAATGATGGGGAGGAGCCAGGTGAGAAAGCCAAAGATGTCTGTCTTTATGACCATCTTTACGAAACACACACACACACACACAGTTTTAAGACGAGGTATGATAAAACACATGGAGCAGGGAGATGGAGGACCCAGTAGCGGTCAGTGAAGAGGCGGGGCCAGGAGCTGAGTCTCGACCCCTGAAACGACAATTAGGTGAGTACACACACACACACATATACACACACACACATATACACACACACACACACACACACACACACACACACACACACACACACACACACACACACACACACACACACACACACCTTAGTAAGGAATCATTCAAGACACTGTACACCGTGTATGTCAGGCCCATACTGGAGTATGCAGCACCTGTTTGGAACCCGCACTTGATAAAGCACGTCAAGAAACTAGAGAAAGTACAAAGGTTTGCAACAAGGTTAGTTCCAGAGCTAAGGGGAATGTCCTATGAAGAAAGATTAAGGGAAATCGGCCTGACGACACTGGAGGACAGGAGGGTCAGGGGAGACATGATAACGACATATAAAATACTGCGTGGAATAGACAAGGTGGACAAGGACAGGATGTTCCAGGGAGGGGACACAGAAACAAGAGGCCACAATTGGAAGTTGAAGACACAAATGAGTCAGAGAGATAGTAGGAAGTATTTCTTCAGTCATAGAGTTGCAAGGCAGTGGAATAGCCTAGAAAATGACGTAGTGGAGGCAGGAACCATACACAGTTTTAAGACGAGGTTTGATAAAGCTCATGGAGCGGGGAGAGAGAGGGCCTAGTAGCAACCGGTGAAGAGGCGGGGCCAGGAGCTAGGACTCGACCCCTGCAACCACAAATAGGTGAGTACAAATAGGTGAGTACACACACACACATCACACACACACACACACACACACACACCACACACACACACACACACACACACACACACACACACACACACACACCACACACAGACACACACACACCACACACCACACACATACACACACACACACACACACACACGCACACACACGCACACGCACACACACACACACCACACACACCACACACACACACCACACACACCACACACACCACACACACACAGCACACACACACACCACACACACACACACACACACACCACACACACACACACACCACACACACACACACACACACACACACACACACAAACACACACACACACACACACACCACACATACAACACACACACACACACACACACACACCACACACACAACACACACATACACACACACACACACCACACACACAACACACACACACACACACACACACACACACACACACACACACACACACACACACACACACACACACACACACACACACACACACACACACACACACACACACACACACACACACACACACACACACACAAACACACATTAATAACAAGTCTTACTCATTCCATGAGTCTTTAATTCACTCTAAAATTACTGTTTACTTCCGAACCTCCTCCAAACTATTTTTTTTTTATTCTATGTAAAATAAATTCGTGACTTCTTTAATCTAGGCTCTGCATGTCAATTCCCACATAATTCCTGGTTCAATATTCACAATAATCCTCATCCCCTTTATTCCTGACCCAATATTCCTCCCCCACCTTTTATCCCTGTCCCAGTATACTGCTCCTCTTTATTCCTGACCCAATATTCCTCTCAACTTTTAGTCCAGATTCCATATCTTTCTCTTTATTCATTGACTAATTCCTGCGTCTCCCTTTTATTGCTGAATGTGTATTCTTCTTCCTTTATTTTTGGTCCAGTGTCGTCCTTTCATTTTTCCATTGTTCAGTATCGTTCTGTATTTTTACTCCCTTTACGGGAGATTTCCTGGTGCTTGAAAAAAGCTCCTGATCCAAGAAATTAGAGCTTCCCCTCCTTATCCTTAGCTCAATGCACATTAATTCCAATTTCCTCAGGTTCTCTGTAATCTCGACGGGTTTATCGCATCATAAAGAATATGAAAATAATGAAAAAAAAAATTTAACAGAAAAAATGAAAACTTGTCTTATCAAGCATTCTCTGTATCTCTTTCTATCCTGGTGTCTTCTTTCTTCTCCTTTATCAATCATTCTCCAATATTTCCTTTCCGCCATTTTGAAATATAGAAAGAAGAGAGAAAAAAACTTCCTCTAAGAAAATTATACAAAGTTGAGCAATTAAAAACGCGTTAACCAATGAACGCTCGAGATGGCCCGAGCTGGCCCATGATTGGTGGTTTTCCCGACACCCCCCTGATGGATCCCCTGGTTTGGCGTTGGAGGAGGAAGAGGAGGAGGAGGAGGAGGAGGAGGGGGGGCAAGGAAGAGGAGAATGAAGAAGAGGAGGAATAGGAGGGAAAGAATGAGGAGATATGTCAACTGGACTCATTGCTATTGTTAAGCTCCTGTAATAGTCTCATCAGTTCTCGTGTTATGTTGCTGTTGTCTTGCACCTGTTGATCTGACCTGACTATTGAGTCTTCCATTAGCACTACACTTCTTCCCTGAAAACCTCTCTGAATCTTCTGCTAAGCTCCTTCCATACTTACCTGGAGTATACGTCTGTCAGTCCTTCCATACCTACCTGGAGTATACGTCTGTCAGTCCTTCCATACTTACCTGGAGTATACGTCTGTCAGTCCTTCCATACTTACCTGGAGTATACGTCTGTCAGTCCTTCCATACTTACCTGGAGTATACGTCTGTCAGTCCTTCCATACTTACCTGGAGTATACGTCTGTCAGTCCTTCCATACTTACCTGGAGTATACGTCTGTCAGTCTCCCTCACCTTCCCTCCCGTCTTCATTCTTATCAACTGGTCCTTCACAATCGCCTTTTTTTAATATTTATGGCGCTGGAGTAACTTTCTCCAGGATAATGTGGCATTTTTCACTGTGTCTTTCACTTCTCAGTAATATTCTTGATTATTCTTTTCTAGCTCTCCTGCTTTTGCTTCCCGGATATATTTCTTTTTTACATTTCATTCAAGCATTCTTGCACCTCTCCTTGTCTAAAATATCTGCATTCTTGTCTAAAATACCTGCATTCATGTCTAAAATATCTGCATTCTTGTCTAAAATACCTGCATTCATGTCTAAAATATCTGCATTCTTGTCTAAAATACCTGCATTCATGTCTAAAATATCTGCATTTTTGTATAAAATACCTGCATTCATGTCTAAAATATCTGCATTCTTGTCTAAAATACCTGCATTCATGTCTAAAATATCTGCATTTTTGTCTAAAATACCTGCATTCATGTCTAAAATACCTGCATTCATGTCTAAAATATCTGCATTTTTGTCTAAAATATCTGCATTCATGTCTAAAATATCTGCATTTTTGTCTAAAATATCGGCTCTCTCAGTTATTCTTGTTTCTCTTCGTGATGCTTGTGAATATTTTCGTTACATCTTTTTATATGGCTGTGTACCAATATATCTAAATGTATATGAATGTACGTGTGTGAATATAGATATATGAGAATATACACAGTTGGGTGAATCAAAAATCGAAACATCTGTGAAAAATAAAAGCCACGTTATGCACAATGACAAGTTACACAGATGTTAGGCAGTTTAATATCATTTAAAGCGACCATTCTAAACCTTCCTTCACCTCACCTGCTTCTGACATGTTTATCATGTTTTCTCACTCTTGAATCGATAACAAATCAGTAAAAATCGAAAGAGAAAGTTTTCATCTTTCGTTTATTAGCTCGTTAATTATCAAACTCGAGACACAAACATCAAGTAAACTATTTCGTATATTAAAAATATATGAATACCTGTAGTTTACTTGTAATCGCTTGCTGGGGGTCACCGCCCCCGCAACCCGGTCAATGACCAGGCCTCTTGGTTGCCTGAGGTGCCGACCGTCCACAACCCGGCTGAGGTACCGTCTCTCACTAAAGTAAAATGACCCAGAGAAGAAAACAGAGTCACCATCATTCAGTCAATAGTTGTCTTACTAGAAGTGCACAGACATCTCAATTTAATATTAATATATAATAATTATTGCTAGCATGTAGAATGTCATTAATCATTTATGTTTTTTATTGCTCTGGCAGCTAATTCGTTCCTTTCCTTTGAACTGTCAACTACCACTTTTGATTTGAAATATAGATTAGATGATCTGAAAGTGATACCAGTACGTTAGGCGTTTAACCGAGAGGGGAGCTGTAGTAAAGAGGACGGATGTAGGGAGAGAGAGAGAGAGAGAGAGAGAGAGAGAGATTTTCATTTTGATATGCGACATATAAAAGTCACTGCCTTGGCCTCACACACACACACACACACACACACACACACACACACACACACACACACACACACACACACACACACACACACACACACACACACACACACACACACACACACACACACACACACACACACAAATGTAGTTCCCATTTTTAAAAAAGGAGACAGAAAAGAGGCACTAAACTATAGACCTGTGTCATTGACGTGTATAGTATGCAAAATTATGGAGAAGATTATCAGGAGGAGAGTGGTGGAGCACCTGGAACGGAACAGGAGTATAAATGCCAACCAGCACGGATTCACGGAAGGCAAATCCTGTGTCACAAACCTTCTGGAGTTTTATGATAAAATAACAGAAGTAAGACAAGAGAGAGAGAGGGGTGGGTTGATTGCATCTTCTTGGACTGCAAGAAGGCCTTTGACACAGTTCCTCACAAGAGATTAGTGCAGAAGCTAGAGCATCAGGCGCATATAACAGGAAGGGCACTGCAATGGATCAGAGAATACCTGACAGGGAGGCAACAACGAGTCATGGTACGTAATGATGTATCACAGTGGGCACCTGTGACGAGCGGGGTCCCACAGGGGTCGGTCCTAGGACCAGTGCTATTTTTGGTATATGTGAACGACATGACGGAAGGGTTAGACTCAGAAGTGTCCCTGTTTGCAGATGATGTGAAGTTAATGAGGAGAATTAAATCTGATGAGGACCAGGCAGGACTTCAAAGAGACCTGGACAGACTGGACACCTGGTCCAGCAAATGGCTTCTCGAATTTAATCCTGCCAAATGCAAAGTCATGAAGATAGGGGAAGGGCACAGAAGACCACAGACAGAGTATAGGCTAGGTGGCCAAAGACTGCAAACCTCACTCAAGGAGAAAGATCTTGGGGTGAGTATAACACCGAGCATGTCTCCGGAAGCACACATCAATCAGATAACTGCTGCAGCATATGGGCGCCTGGCAAACCTGAGAACAGCATTCCGATACCTTAGTAAGGAATCATTCAAGACACTGTACACCGTGTATGTCAGGCCCATACTGGAGTATGCAGCACCTGTTTGGAACCCGCACTTGATAAAGCACGTCAAGAAACTAGAGAAAGTACAAAGGTTTGCGACAAGGTTAGTTCCAGAGCTAAGGGGAATGTCCTATGAAGAAAGATTAAGGGAAATCGGCCTGACGACACTGGAGGACAGGAGGGTCAGGGGAGACATGATAACGACATATAAAATACTGCGTGGAATAGACAAGGTGGACAAAGACAGGATGTTCCAGGGAGGGGACACAGAAACAAGAGGCCACAATTGGAAGTTGAAGACACAAATGAGTCAGAGAGATAGTAGGAAGTATTTCTTCAGTCATAGAGTTGTAAGGCAGTGGAATAGCCTAGAAAATGACGTAGTGGAGGCAGGAACCATACACAGTTTTAAGACGAGGTTTGATAAAGCTCATGGAGCGGGGAGAGAGAGGGCCTAGTAGCAACCGGTGAAGAGGCGGGGCCAGGAGCTAGGACTCGACCCCTGCAACCACAAATAGGTGAGTACAAATAGGTGAGTACACACACACACACGAACAACGAAAACAGTAACAACAACAACACAAATACCACCACTACCTCTGCTCCCACAACCCCCATTACAACTACCATTACCACCATCACCATCCCCCACCACCATCCCCACCCTCACAACCACTACCACATGTCGGCTCCACCTCAAAAACTGCCACCTTCAGACCCTCAAATTACCACCTCATTCCAAACTGTATTCACGTCATTAATCATTTCTCACACAAAAATAAACCTGATCAAAATCCTCTTTAACATAAATATCATAGATAAATGAACATAAATATGCATAGATTTATTCTTGAATCCCGAAATTTTTAGGTTACAATTAAAACGAAGCTTATGCCAAATTCACAAATCGGGACACAAGCCAGTTGGCGAGATGGCTGGGAGAGTAAACAATATTTTTGCATGACTTCCAGGCTGATTGGCGGTGCGTGATGGATTACCCGTCGTCAGGTCCTGTGATTGGGCTGCCTTATCCAATCCTCGGCCAATCACTGCTCGTTTAGGCCTATGGTAAACAGAGCATTGGAAAATGAGCTGCGTGTGCCAAATGCTTGCTCGGAAAAAATAGAGCTAGAGCGATGAACTTTGGTTCAAGGAGAATTAGGCTGACATACAGCTTTACACACACACACGTTGTAGCGTCCTCAGATAAATAACCCAATATTAAAATATACTGCTAATGTCTTTAATAACTGAAGAGAAAATATCATAATTTACATTAGTCTTAAATCTTTAGCCATGTACATAGGTAGGATGTAGCAACTACACTATATTCTGTACTCCTTGATAAAAAGGTGTATTGTGATTTGCTACACACTCTGCAAACTACGTGTTCGCTAATTTGATTTCTGGAGCGTGTAGTAAGCTGTAGAAGGACACCTGAAATCGCACCTGCCGCGTCTGCTGCTTCATCTCTCTGGCTGGATCACTTCGAAGTAACTACTCTTCCCTCTCTTGTGTCTGGGAGAGCTCTTTTCTCTGTGTTATGTAGACTCTGGTTTCTGGGAGAGTATGTCTCTGTTGGTGAGCCGGATCATATATCGTAAGATACAGTTTGACTCGAGTCTTAATGCTTTAAGAATGGAGTCGAACTGTAGATCTATCTTGTTCTCGATGGCATCTACGCACTGTCGTAGTCAGCATTTGGAAGTTGCAGAACTTAGATTCGGTAATCTGGGAGTTATTTTGCCATGTATGGAGAAATAATTGGTTGTTCCCAGTTAGGCTCATTTTTAGGACTCGCTCCTTCCTTGCCTGGCACATAATACTGCTCACGGCTCTTTGTGTATTTTTCTGTTTGGTCACTGCTAGTTTTATTCTTCAAGGATGCTGTTTTTAGTCAGTTCATCATATACGTGATGTAATAACATAATTGTAAACTTACAGCAGCAACTGTGAACGCTTTTCACTTAATCTCGGGAGGTCCTCCAGCTGGTGGAGGCACTCCAGCTGGTGGAGGCCCCTGGGTTTCAGCCCCTAAAGCCCATGTCTTAATCTCGCCCTGGCCATTAACAATTAAAATTTCCTCATTGCTTACTTTAATCATTATTATTTACATCATCATCCATTAGTATGAGTACTTACACATAATTCTTTTATAGCAATTATCAACTATAATCCGCATTCATTATAACCGGTATTAATAATTTTCATAAATCATAGATATTAAACTCTACGTCATTATTGCCAAAATTATAACCCAATATAAAAAATAATTATCCATATTCAAGATAATTATTATCCATAAACAAAATACTCATCATCCATAATTTAAATAATCACAGCAGATTACAGTAAGAATTCAACCCTCCCTAGTGGCTTGTAGACTCTCTCTCTCTCTCTCTCTCTCTCTCTCTCTCTCTCTCTCTCTCTCTCTCTCTCTCTCTCTAGTTTGTGTTTTACACAAGGCAGATTTTGTAATTAACTAAAAGCGAAGGCAAATTTTATTGAACAACTAGCAACCAATATTTCGTCACATTTCAGGGCTTTTTTTTTTAATTCCATATTACAAATGGCTTTTATTTTGATATATCCATTTTATACACATTTTTTGACACGGTTCTTTAACATTGATTTTCTCGTAGTTTTTTTTTTACAAAAAAAAAAAAAAAACCTACGAATAGTGTAAGAAACAATAGTGTGAAAAACTTACACAATTGAGCATTGATGCTGAGTCCTTTACAATGACTTTAATTTACCTTATTAAACATTGTTACAGAAAATACATGTATTTGTCAATGTAATATGCAAATTAAATCTGATAAACTGAGGTAGTTTAGTGATCCAGTGACCAGGAGTGGCTGTTGCTTCACCCTTTGCAACAGTGCAACTGACAGTTGCTCAGCTCGGCGGCTATGATTGGGAATATTTCTATGAGTGCAATAGGGGTTTATTGTGGGTTTAGCGTTTAGTTTTGATTATAATAATCATTATTTAACTGGGATACTCTTGTAAACCTGAATATTACCAGGAACTGGAATCCTCTCATTTCCAGTAACATTACTGTGCACCGGAATACTACCATTCCTGGGAATCTACTCTCCCCGGAAATACCACAACCTACCTGGAGTCTACCTGGAGTCTACCTGGAGGGTATTCCGGGGATCAACGCCCCCGCGACCCGGTCCACGACCAGGCCTCACTGTGCACGGGAATATTACCATGCAGTGGAATATTCTTAGGAATGGGAATAAAGTGCATCAGTTTAGAGGTTGTTTATTAGGAATTGACCTGATATAGGCCTATATATAGTAACCGAAATATTATAAGTATTTTACTTGTTTTCGAAATAATAATGAGACGTCAGAATGATAGTGAACTATAGTGAAGGATGAACCTTACGTGCCTCGACGCAAGAACTATTATTGCATGACAGTGAGATAATCCTTGTGTGGCTCGACATAATGGCTAATATTACATTTGCATAATAACGAAACAAGCCTTGTGTATATCTAGGTAAGGGCTAATATGGCATAATGGAAGATAAGCCTTGCGTGAGTCGACGCAAAGACTTGTAGTGTGATAACGATATGACCCTTAGTGTGGGATGAGGTAAGGGCTGTTATTGCAATATCGCATAATAAGCCTTGCGTTGGTCAACATAAGGATGGTTGTTGCATGATAGCGTGATGAGTCTTGCGTGAGTCGACGTTAGGACTAATGCTGCATGATAACGAGATGACACAGATAAGCATTATGTAAAGAGAGTCATTACTTAGTCAACAGAGCAAAACAGACCACGACAAAACAGATCACAACAGAGGGAGGATCAACAGTTAAGAGGGATGTTGGTGCTCTGTTTATCCTGAAGTTGAAGTCACGAATTATCTTGCAATTGTGAGAATTTTATTTATTAATATTGCACGCCTTTTTTAAGAGCATTGAAAATGAACTTTAAGTGTTGTCACTCAACGTGGGTAAACGCTGTTTATTCATCTACGACTGCAGATGAATAAACAGAAAGATGGACGGGGAGAGGAGGCTTGAACCGTGGGGCTGGGGTTTACAGGTAAAGCGCAAAAGCGTTGGACCTGTCAATCCCAGAGCCACGGTTCAACTCCCCCCCCCATCCGTTCATCTTTATGTTTATTCATATATATATGTTAAAAATGTGAGGGAGGGGCGATCCTATGAGATGGTAATTCTCAAGTAAAAGTAATTGCAACAGTGGTAAGCCGATATACCCATGAAACTATACTTGCCGATTTTTTCATCTCCCTATTAAAATTTTCTCGTTCGGTCTGACAGATTTCATCTCCTGGTGTAACAAGCTTGTCTTATGTGATGGAATATGACAGGAATGTCTAGTTAGATTTTCTTATGTAGTCACATATTATATAAAAGAAAGTTTTCGGATAATCATACAGAATAATGTAGCCTCAGATTGCGTGTTTTTCCACAATGTAACTATCGTACAGAAGAGTGGAGCCGCTCAGTACTTTCGTGTTCCCACAATTTAACTTATTTACAAGTGTACGGCCACACATTGTGGGTATTCCCATATAGATTGTTATATCCGTGTTTTCAATTTCGTTACATTAATAAAAAGGGTGGAAGGGTTGGCGCTACGGTGTCACCAGCGCGAAACATCGAAGTTCTCAGCGAGGCAGCAAAAGTTATCCTGCGAGGCTAAGTTTATGATTAATGATGTGAGGTCACTTCACTCTTTCTCTGTCTAGACCAGGTCAGGCTAGGCTACCTCACACTGAAGAACGGAGGGAAGGGGAGAGGTGGAAATGGAATGGTAGGAGGGGAGGATTGGGAAGTGGGATAGGAGGGGCGAAAGAGGGGAATGGGAGGATAGGGGAATGGGATAGTAAGGGTGAGAGGAAGGGGAAGTAAAGTTAAAGGGAGAGGAATAGGGAAAGAGGGAGAGGATAGGTGAATGTGTAGGTGGAAGGGCAGGAGGAGAGGAATGGAAGAAGAGATGGGAGAGGTGAATGAGGAGAGCGAGATGGAAGATTAAGAGTCGAAGAGAGAAAAGGTCAAAGATAGAAGGAAAGGGGGAGGATAGATAAATACAGATAAAGAAAGATCAAGGTTAACAAAAATACAATAAAAAACTGCAATAATGTTGGTAGAATTACCGACAGTATGTAAAGTAAAGGGACACAAGTGCAACTAATGTCACATTTTTATTGTGGCAACGTTTCGCTCTCCAGGAGCTTTGTCAACAGCTTGACAAAGCTCATGGAGAGCGAAACGTTGCCACAATAAAAATGTCACATTAGTTGCACTTGTGTCCCTTTACTTTACAATAAAAGACGTTACAAGGATGGATAAATTTAGGGGAAAAATAACAATATAGGATAAAATTTGTAAAAAAAAAAAAAGACTAATAAGATGGGATAAACTAGGAAAGAGATAGACAAAGTTAGATAAATATAGAGAAAAAATAAAGTGTTTCAAACAGCCAGAGGAAGAGATGGAAAATATGTAATGACAGAACGAACAAGGTATATAAGTTCGGATTTTTTTAAGAAATATATAAGCAAGGTTAAATAATGCTAGAAATGGAAGATATAAGATTGGTGAGATGGGTGATAATGTTAAAATAGTCGAGAAAGATTAATGAAATTCGTGGCGAATGAATAGGAAAGCTGGAAAACGAATGTTTTAGAACCCCGTAGCGTAGAGAGAGAGAGAGAGAGAGAGAGAGAGAGAGAGAGAGAGAGAGAGAGAGAGAGAGAGAGAGAGAGAGAGAGAGAGAGAGAGAGAGAGAGATCAGAGAGTGATTCTAGCTTCGAATAACGATTACTATTTTTCTTATGCTTATTATCGTCATCTGCTAACTGCCATTTATGAAGAATTTCTCTCTCATGAAAGAAGCTTACAATGTTCCAATGGTCAACACCTTCCTCCGAAAGAGTCACATGCTAGCGCCCGCTAATGCTTCTCCCTGGCTGACACTGTGGGTGACATTAGTACTGAAGGAGGAGGCGGAAGTCAGGACAAAATGCGCCATTAAGCACTGTCGACGCCTCTCAGGTATGGTGACTCAATGACTTAATTACGCATGTACACAGTCGGAACGACCCAGTTTCCGTCACGTAAATCATGTTTACGTTCTGATGACTAAGGGGTGGAGTAGGCGAGGGATACGGGGGTGAAAATGGGAACAAGAGAAAGGGAAAAGAGGAGACGTGCTGAAGTTATGTGATTAGAGATTTGGAGGCACCATTACACTTATTATTTTGAGTTAGTTCAGTGTGGCTTATTATTTTGTATCAAGCCTTGTACCAAATAATAAACTGTACCAGCATCGCCAGTTCAAATTTATGCAACTTTACCTGATAACTATTTAATAACTGTTGTATCTGTATCAACACATGTGTCTGTGTTAACACTTGAGCATATCATCACTGTACCCGTACCAACACCTGTGTCTGAATCTACGCCAGTATTTGCATCAATACCTGTGCCTGTATCTACTCCAGTAACAGTATCAACACTAACAACTCAATCAGATAAGTCACACAAGAACATAAAACATCAACAGAATTATTAGTAGTTATAATAATAATAATAATAATAATAATAATAATAATAATAATAATAATAATAATAATAATAATAATAATAATAATAATAATAATAATAATCTTTATTACTACATCTATAAGGTATACAGGCCTAAGTAACATCAATGATGTACTACTGTATAGAAAGCTCCTTGTTATGCAGAGCATTTCGGGCAAATTAGGTTAATTTTGTCCCCAGGGTGCAACCGGTCGACTAACACTCAGGTACCTATTTTACTGACAGGTGAACTTGGACAGCAAGTGTTTTTATTTAAGGAAACATCCTAACGTTTCCACCCGTACCGAGGATTGAACCATGTACTCACCTAGTTGTAGTTGCAGAGGTCGAGTCATAGCTCTTGGCCCCGCATGTATCTCAGTGTGAACTGAGTGCGCTAGCAGATAACAATTATTGCAAATATACCTTTTACTACTACTACTAGTAACTGTAGTACTACTACTAGTAATAGTACTACTACTACTAGCAATAGTAACAGCCAAAGCAGCAGCAGCTCAGTTCATTGCTTCATTTCAAAATATTTAGAATAAAAGAAACACAGAATTCTTATTAGGCATTGATCTAAAGTACCCAACTCACCCGTAGTATCGGTGGTTCAGTGGTAGAATTCTCGCCTACCATGCGGGAGGCCCGGGTTCGATTTCCGGTCGAGGCATTAAAGTTTTCCCTTGTGAGTTCTGCGCTTATTTTTCGATAAGAACGTAATAAAATGTTTAAGTAGAAACATGTTACATAAGTGTGCAGACATAAATGTGTAGACAGCAGTAGTAGCAGTAATAGTGGTAGTGGTTGTTAAATGTAATAGTCGAAGGAGCAGCAGGCGGAGAGAAGCAGGAAGAAACTGAGGAGTTTCCCATCTAGACATAAACATTGGAAGCTGAGACTCGGGAAGTTACACCTAGGTGATGACGGCAGCGAGGTCATCAGGGGTCGTCCTGGGTCACTAGGGTTACCTGGGTTCTCCAGGGAGGGAGCGAGGGAGAGGGAGATGGGACAGGGAAGTACCCAGGGAGTATGGGTATATTACGCCCAGGGGAGAAGGGGGGTAAGGGACTGGAGGGAGAGGCGAGGGGTCACCTGGTCTGATTAATGATGTCTGCTGGCGGGGAGAGTCGGGCCAACTCCACCTTGGTGGTGTTGCTGTTTTGACTGTAGTTTTAGAGGGTTAGAGAGACGAGACAGAGATAGACAGATAGATATAGTGACACTGTATGTTTGTGTGTGTGTGTGTGTGTGTGTGTGTGTGTGTGTGTGTGTGTGTGTGTGTGTGTGTGTGTGTGTGTGTGTGTGTGTGTGTGTCTTTCACCGTTATAGTATCTACTTCCTCAGCCTCCTCACCTATTGTTTTGGGGTGTAAAGCACTAGTTTCAGGCACATATCTCTCTCTCTCTCTCTCTCTCTCCCTCTCTCTCTCTCTCTCTCTCTCTCTCTCTCTCTCTCTCTCTCTCTCTCTCTCTCTCTCTCTCTCTCTCTCTCTCTCTCTCTCAATGCACCGCTTGGCCAAGCAGGACAGGACATAGGAAGTAACTTGACTAATGATGTTCTTCACTTCCTCCTTCAGATTCCTCTTCACCTCACCTCTTACCTCTCCCCCTTTAATCTCTCTCCTTCTCTACCTCTCCCCCTCTCTCCCTCTTTCTTCTTCATTACTCCACATCTCACCTTACACATCTTTCTCCTCCATTTTGCTTCTCTAGCTATCATATCCACCCTCCTGGAGGAGATCTGTCTCCTATATCTCTCACCCTCTCTGCCATCTTCCTTCTTTATTTCCTCTCTCTCTCTTCATTCTTTCTTATTTCCTCATCTCTCCATTACTCGCTCATTCACAACACTAATTGCTTCCCTTTGTTCCTCTATCCCTTCCTTCTGTTCCGTGACCGTTTACTAGCAGCAACAGTTCGTTCTCATTAGTCCTTACCTTAGTTTTTTTTTTTTAACCTTCCCGTTATTACTCTGGCTGTTATCAGTCATTCTGTTATTATTCCTTATATTATCATGCCTCCTGTTACTGTACAGAGTTATCATTTTCACGTTTCCACATTCATTGTATCATAAACCTGTTATCATAGCCCTGTCATCATGCTACTATCATACTCCTATCATTCCAGTTATTCTCTTGTGATCTCATCCATCTTCTTTATTTTTCCTATTTAGCCTTTATACTCAACATTTTTCATCTTCAACCTATACTTTTCTCTTCTTCCTGTTGTGGCTGTGTAGGAATTTTTGTTTTCATTTGAGCAATGTTCTCATGTTCTTCAATTATTTTCACACTTAACAAGAATATTTTTGTTTTAATGAAAAGTATTCTCCTTGGTAATTTTATATTTACCAGTTTGGAAAACTGAAGGAAGATACTTCCCACGATTTTGGTATTTTTTTTTTGAATATGTTAAAGATTCCCGAAAGGAAAACCCATTTCTCCGCACACACACACACACACACACACACACACACACACACACACACACACACACACACACACACACACACACACACACACACACACACACAATGGAGGACAAGAGGGTTAGGGAAGACATGATAACGATATACAAAATACTGCAAGGAATTAACAAGGTAGACAGAGACAGAATGTTCCAGAGAGGGGACACAGAAACAAGGGGCCACAGTTGGAAGTCGAAGAATCAGATGAGTCAGAGAGATTGTAGGAATTATTTCTTTAGTCATAGAGTTGTCAGCAAGTGGAATCTGGCAAGCGATGTAGTGGAGGCAAGAACCATACATAATTTTAAGAAGAGGTATGATAAAGCTCCTGGAGCAGGAGGAGAGAGAACCTTGTAGCGATCAGTAAAGAGGCGGGGCCAGGAGCTATGTCTCCACCCCTGCAACCACAAACAGGTGATATCACCTATGTGTGATGTCACAATATGCAAAACAACCACTGAAAAAAATATTGAAATTCAAAGTCCCTTCGTGATTTCTCACATTATGAAGGAACTTCCGTTCTAGTATCTTTACAGTCCTTTGATAATGTGAGAAATCACGAAAGCGCTTGGAATGTCATTATTTTTTTCAAAATGGTTATTTTGCAAGAGTGTATATATATATATATATATATATATATATATATATATATATATATATATATATACCCCCGAGGTGGACCCCAATATATATATATATATATATATATATATATATATATATCTATATATATATATATGTCGTGCCGAATATGTAAAACTGGTCAATTAGCAAGAACTCATTTAAAATTAAGTCCTTTCTAAAATTTTCTCTTATAGGTTTAAAGATATATTTTTTTCATTAGTGTTGGT
>NC_091327.1:13522037-13534537 GCF_038502225.1 Cherax quadricarinatus
TATATATATATATATATATATATATATATATATATATATATATATATGTCGTGCCGAATATGTAAAACTGGTCAATTAGCAAGAACTCATTTAAAATTAAGTCCTTTCTAAAATTTTCTCTTATACGTTTAAAGATATATTTTTTTCATTAATGTTAATGCAAACAATTTTAATTTTGCACCAAAAGAATCTTAGAAAACTTACCTAACCTTACTATAACAAGAGCAATTTATTTTAGCCTAACCCAACTAAATATATTTTAAATACGTTTGCAATAATTTAGTACTAAACAAACACAATCAAATATATTTTTTTCGTTAGGTTCAGAATGATTTTGGCGAAATTATTGCATACTCAAATTTTCACTTGTCCTATATGGCATGATGAGCGTTGCTATTTAAGCCAAGATCGCAAGTTCTGCCTATTCGGCACGACATATATATATATATATATATATATATATATATATATATATATATATATATATATATATATATATATATATATATATATATATATATATATATATATATATACATATATATATATATGTAGTTATATATATATATATATATATATATATATATATATATATATATATATATATATATATATATATATATATATATATATATATATATATATATATGTATATATATATATACATATTGAAGCTATATTCTTCTACCACGTCTTTGAAAATAAAGAATAGCATTATCGTGTCTTTGCATGGCAGGCAAGGCAGCGGTGACCCACACTGCTGGGGTGCTGACCGAAGAGTGAGACATGGAGACGCCAGTCTGTAAGACTGACCTCCTCTGAACTCACACCACGCAAGGGACATAGAGCGAAGTATGTCTACTTCCATGTTAAATGGAGGAAAAGCAAGAGGTCACACTGCTATTCAAGGTATGTGAGGTTATTCTTCTATAGAAGGAAAGACTTGTCATATTTCTACGTGAGAAGCACTGGAGGAATTACACTACTTGTTTTCCATGATATTTACATAGATGCTGGGTGAAGAAGGGGTCATAGTGACCTTAAAAAAAATTAAACTGACCTAAAACTCTTAGTCTAGCATGAGTCAATAGGCCTTCGATTCTTTTCTATTTTTATGATATTGTGAAAGAGGCCTAGGACTATTTTCAATACATCACGGCTTATATAAATGGACGAGAAAGAAAAAATGAGTATCTGTCGAGAAATGAATAAAGAAGAGACCTGGGGCCCAAAAGTAATATGAGGAAAGGAATAAGATGCAGGAAAGGAAGGGACAAAGGAAAAGGATAGGGAATAGGAAGGATGAGGGATAGGGGAGAAGTAAGGGAGGCAGGCACTAGGGCGTGTTGGGTCAGGCGGGGTCGGTGCCAGCAGCATCCTTGATTAATGATGCCCTGCTCTCGCCAGCCCCACGATGATGCTCACCCCTCCTATCTTCCCTTCCTTCCCATCCCCACCCTCATCTCCCTCCCATCAACTCCCTCTTCCGTCCTCGTTTATCCTTCATCCTCACCCTTCCATTTCTTCTTATATACTTATTTTAATGCTTCGTCTTAGGGAATATTTCTTGTTCTGTTTATTTCTCCTTTTTTCCTCTCGCTTTTTACCCTTTTATTTGTTCTTGTTTACCTTTTATAAAAAAATACCATATTTAAATAGCAAACAAAATTCTTGAAAAAATAACGAGGAAGCGCTAAACTCGTTGGAGCTATAATGTACTTGGAGAATATGGGGGTTAAAATTCATTCCTAGGAAGGGGAAGGCAGATTCATTTCCTTGAAGATGCTTTCCATAGGTATCGAAGCACCATTCACCCCTTGAAAAAAAAATGAACAGAAAACAATGCAGATGGATCTTCAACTTCTAACAAATCGTTCTCAAAGAGTATGTCAACATAATCATGGGTCTCTAAATTAAAAATTTAGCGTTTGGTTATGACCATATAATAATAATAATACTAATGCTACTGTTACTACTACTGCGACTACTACTACTATGGACTACTACTATTACTACAACTACTACTACTAATAATAATCTAATTTGAACGAGTAATTATAGTACTAAAATGTTTACTTTCAGTGTTATATCTGATATAGTCAAATATATATATCATAGAACTATAACATCCTGTCAGCATAGTTGGGATCCCTGTGTTATATAGCATAGCATATTAGTATCATCAATGTGCTTTAGATAGGAGATCCCTTGTAGGCCTGTGACTTTGTGTGACGTCACGGGATGCGCATGTGTACGCTCGTACCTCTGCCCCGGTCTCACTCGGCGTAGACACCCAGGCGAAGACAGGCAAGGCACTGGGCTCCAGTTCCCATCATCTCAGTCTGACAATATATCGTAACCATCCAACAAGTGTGTCTACCTTCAACCCTCGATATCTCCATTTAAGAACCTCTGCGATAATCCTACACATCGATAGTAGACTTTGTCAGCGGCCAGAGAAAACACTGACATTCATTAATGACTTATTTCAACTATTCCACTATGTGAAAGTAATATAAGAAATTGAATGGTACACAATACAAAACACCATCAAGCCACATTGTAGAGGGACAGAGACCTGAAATTTACTATTTCGGAAGATCTGACCTTAAAAGAACTTGTTAATGTTAGGATTGCAACTTCAGGAACAAATACAAGCTTGATGACAAGATTAGTCTAAAAATTATGATCCAGTCCACTGATGACATTTCAGTTCACTTGTTTATCCTAGACTACAATAATAATGTTTACCAACAGCTTGTAAAAAGTTGTTAAATTTGCTGATAAGGTGAATGAATAGAAAACTTTCACTGTATTTATCTATTCAGCCTAATCAGTAAAGAGCTGCGTATAACTAAAATCCCTAAATCTATTCTGCCTGGGGGTACTGGTGAGAAACATGTTTCGTAAATTCTTAAAAATATCAGATGGGCGAATTCGTAATCTACGAACTGAAATAAACGGAATTGGAAGCAGAGCAGACGGTGCAAAATTGACACGTAACATGAAAAGATAAAGAAAATAAACGAAAAGAAATAGTGGTGTGAAGGAAAAGATGAAAAATGTTTCGCACAGAAAACAGATAAGAAGCTAACATTTGCGTCAATATTTAAGGTAAAAAAAAGTAAATGTTTATATCCTTCACTGAAAATGAGATGAGAAGTTAACTTTTTTTTTTACCAATGTTTATGTTGGATGCCACGAAAACACGAACACGTGAGTGTGGTTGACAAGCGTGTTGCAGTCAGACACGGTGTGATGACACAAATTATATTCTTCTAAAGTACGAATCTGAATTACTTAGCGGAATAAAAACCACAATATTGTGCAATCTTTAACGTTCATTTGTGCATTCGGTGAGCTGGTTTCGTGTAGGAGGGGTGAGGGGAGAGAGGTGAAGGAGGATGGAAGGGTGAACGAGAGGGGAGAAAGAGAAAGGAGGATTGAAGGAAGGGAAAAGCAAGGTAATATGACATAGTGTGAATGGGAAGAAAAGAAGATGCTAGAAGTGTGTGAGGAGGTGGGAAATGTGAGAAGGGGAATAGAAGGTTGTGAGGTGCGATGATGAGAGAAGGAAGGAGGAAGAAAGTAGGAACAAGAATACACACAGCATTAGCAGACAGTAGCAACAGTAACAGCATCTGCAGGAGGAATCAGCAGCAGCAGAATCAGTAGGAAGCAGAAACAGAAGCAGCCGAAGCATTAGCCAGCCTTAAAGTACTGCTGATGTTGCCCAAGTCTCCTATTCAGAGGAGTGAGGTGAGGTATCTTCATCACAGTACTGTCTTATCCTGATGAAGGAACGAGTGGTGTGTGTGTGTGTGTGTGTGTGTGTGTGTGTGTGTGTGTGTGTGTGTGTGTGTGTGTGTGTGTGTATGTGTCTGTGTGTCTGTGTGTCTGTGTGTCTGTGTGTCTGAGTGTCTGTGTCTGTGTGTGACGGTCACCCAATGTGATGTGAGGATGGGGCAGTGAGGAGATGCAGAGGTAAGTCTAGGAGGGCGTAAGTGAAGGGGTCTGAGGAGGTGAAGGTCAGAGGACTGGATGAAACCACTTCCGAAACCAGGTCTGAAGGTCTTGGTGATGACTTACGTGAGCAGTGGTCAACTGTTAACTGTAAGTGCAACCTACCTTAGTATATTTTGTATACCCTGTTTTCAGTTGATTACTTAATCACCACGAACACCTACACAAACACCACCAACACCCTCAACACCACCACAATCTACACCACCTCGACAAACCCTCATTACTCCCACATAGACCACCACCAACACCACCACCACCATCCGACTTCAGCACCACCCACCACTACCCACACTCACCACCACCACCACCACCACGACCATCACCATCACCATCGGACTTCAGCACCACCCACCACCACCCACACTCACCACCACCACCACCAATCGACTTCAGCACCACCCACCACTACCCACACTCACCACCATTACCACCACCACACCACCACCACCACCACCACCACCACCACCTGTCATGTGGGTTTTCGATAACGTGGATGGGGTAAGAATACTCACGTAGGCTGGTAGTACGTATAATATAACGGAAAGTATTCTGCAGCCGGCATGTGACATCAACAAGAGTGTCTGTTGTTGTTCCTAGTGTTCCAGATGGTGATAACGTCCTAGTTGACAGTGATTCCTGCAAAGTAAAAGGTCTATTTGTTGAACCATCCTTACATGTTGTAAGAGATAGTAAGATCCATTTCTTCCTAGCTAACACTTCTGGTCACAGTGTTCGTCTCAGAGCAAATACCAATCTTGTTGACCTTGTTCACTATCCTTACCCTGTTCAGGTAGAGAATGAGATGTCACCTGACCAGTGGGTCGGTGCTATTTCTACCGGGGAGACCTCATCCACTTCACTGGATCAATCTGTTCCACCAGTTGAGGAGAAAGACATAGCTCCCATTGACTTCCCAGATGAAGTCAAGCGTTTGTTGACTCTGTTGAACAAACGTCGTAAAGCCATTGCCTTACCAGGTGAGAAGATAGGGAGCAGAGAGAGGCAGGTCGGCTGTTGGTGCTTCCCCATACTTTCCGTTATATTATACGTACTACCAGCCTACGTGAGTATTCTTACCCCATCCACGTTATCGAAAACCCACATGACACACCATCCGACTTCAGCACCACCCACCACCACCCACACTCACCATTACCTCCAGCACTGTGATGGTTCTGTAACACGAGAACCCATCAGAGTATATGTATAGTGCTTTTCTTGCTTTATTTACTTTTTTCTGGTGTGTGTTAGTGTGTGTGTGTGTACTCACCTAGTTGTACTCACCTAGTTGAGGTTGCAGGGGTCGAGTCCAAGCTCCTGGCCCCGCCTCTTCACTGGTCGCTACTAGGTCACTCTCCCTGAACCATGAGCTTTATCGTACCTCTGTTTAAAGCTATGTATGGATCCTGCCTCCACTACATCGCTTCTCAAACTATTCCACTTCCTGACTACTCTGTGGCTGAAGAAATACTTCCTAACATCCCTTTGATTCATCTGTGTCTTTAGCTTCCAACTGTGTCCCCGTGTTGCTGTGTCCAGTCTCTGGAACATCCTGTCTTTGTCCACCTTGTCAATTCCTCTCAGTATTTTGTAAGTCGTTATCATGTCCCCCCTATCACTTAGGTCCTCCAGTGTCGTCAGGTTGATTTCCCTTAACCTCTCCTCATAGGACATACCTCTTAACTCTGGGACTAGTCTTGTTGCAAACCTTTGCACTTTCTCTAGTTTCTTTACATGCTTGGCTAGGTGTGGGCTCCAAACTGGTGCCGCATACTCCAATATGGGCCTAACGTACACGGTGTACAGGGTCCTGAACGATTCCTTATTAAGATGTCGGAATGCTGTTCTGAGGTTTGCCAGGCGCCCATATGCTGCAGCAGTTATTTGGTTGATGTGCGTTTCAGGAGATGTGCCTGGTGTTATACTCACCCCAAGATCTTTTTCCTTGAGTGATGTTTGTAGTCTCTGGCCCCCTAGATTGTACTCCGTCTGCGGTCTTCTTTGCCCTTCCCCAATCCTCATGACTTTGCACTTGGTGGGATTGAACTCCAGGAGCCAGTTGCTGGACCAGGTCTGCAGCCTGTCCAGATCCCTTTGTATTTCCGCCTGGTCTTCGATCGAATGAACTCTTCTCATCAACTTCACGTCATCTGCAAACAGGGACACCTCGGAGTTTATTCCTTCCGTCATGTCGTTCACAAATACCAGAAACAGCACTGGTCCTAGGACTGACCCCTGTGGGACCCCGCTGGTCACAGGTGCCCACTCTGACACCTCGCCACGTACCATTACTCGCTGCTGTCTTCCTGACAAGTATTCCCTGATCAATTGCAGTGCCTTCCCTGTTATCCCTGCTTGGTCCTCCAGTTTTTGCACTAATCTCTTGTGTGGTACTGTGTCAAACGCCTTCTTGCAGTCCAAGAAAATGCAATCTACCCACCCCTCTCTCTCTTGTCTTACTGCTGTCACCATGTCATAGAACTCCAGTAGGTTTGTGACACAGGATTTCCAGTCTCTGAAACCATGTTGGCTGCTGTTGATGAGATCATTCCTTTCTAGATGTTCCACCATTCTTCTCCTGACAATCTTTTCCATGATTTTGCATGCTATACATGTCAGTGACACTGGTCTGTAGTTTAGTGCTTCATGTCTGTCTCCTTTTTTAAAGATTGGGACTACATTTGCTATCTTCCATGTCTCAGGCAATCTCCCTGTTTCGATAGATGTATTGAATATTGTTGTTAGGGGTACACATAGGGCCTCTGCTCCCTCTCTCAGGACCCATGGAGAGATGTTATCTGGCCCCATTGCCTTTGAGGTATCTAGCTCACTCAGAAGCCTCTTCACTTCTTCCTCGGTTGTGTGTACTGTGTCCAGCACATGGAGGTGTACCGCACCTATCCGTCTTTCTAGAGCCCCTTCTGTCTCCTCTGTGAACACTTCTTTGAATCTCTTGTTGAGTTCCTCACATAATTCACGGTCATTTCTTGTTGTCTCTCCTCCTTCCTTCCTTAGCCTGATTACCTGGTCCTTGACGATTGTTTTCTTTATGATGTGGCTGTATAACAGCTTCGGGTCAGATTTGGTTTTTGCTGCTATGTCGTTTTCATATTGACGTTGGGCCTCCCTTCTTATCTGTGCATGTTCGTTTCTGGCTCTACGACTGCTCTCCTTATTCTCCTGGGTCCTTTGCCTTCTATATTTCTTCCATTCCCTAGCACACTTGGTTTTTGCCTCCTTGCATCTTTGGGTGAATCATAGGCTCATCCTGGCTTTTTCATTATTCCTGTTACCCTTGGGTACATACCTCTCCTCAGCCTCCTTGCACATTGTTGCTACATATTCCATCATCTCATTGACTGGCTTCCCTGCCAGTTCTCTGTCCCACTGAACCTCATTCAGGAAGTTCCTCATTCCTGTGTAGTCCCCTTTCCTGTAGTTTGGTTTCATTTGTCCTGGCCTTCCTGCTTCCCCCTCCACTTGTAGCTCTACTGTGTATTCGAAGCTCAAAACCACATGATCGCTGGCCCCAAGGGGTCTTTCATATGTGATGTCCTCAATATCTGCACTACTCAAGGTGAATACTAAGTCCAGTCTTGCTGGTTCATCCTCTCCTCTCTCTCTTGTAGTGTCCCTTACGTGTTGGTACATGAAGTTTTCCAGTACCACCTCCATCATCTTAGCCCTCCATGTATCTTGGCCCCCATGTGGGTCCAAGTTCTCCCATTCGATCTCCTTGTGGTTAAAGTCGCCCATGATCAGGAGCTTTGCCCTGCATGCATGAGCTCTTCTGGCCACTGTAGCCAGTGTGTCAACCATCGCTCTATTGCTTTCGTCATACTCTTGCCTTGGCCTCCTGCTGTTCTGTGGTGGGTTATACATCACTGCAATTATCACCTTTGGACCTCCAGAGTGAAGCGTTCCCGCTATGTAATCACTTTCTTCTCCGCTGTCTCCTCTCTCCAGCTCATCAAAATTCCATCGGTGTTTGATCAGCAATGCCACTCCTCCACCCCCCCTGTTTCTTCTGTCTTTTCTCAGGATCTGGTATCCCGTTGGAAAGATGGCATCTGTTATCATGCCTGTAAGCTTGGTTTCCGTGATCGCTATGATGTCTGGTGATGCCTCTTTGACTCTTTCGTCCCACTCCTCCCACTTGTTTGTTATTCCATCAGCATTTGTGTACCATACCTTCAGTTTCCTTTCCAACACTGTGGTTTGGGGGGCCTGTGGGGGTGGGAGACCTGGTAGTATACTGTGGGATTCTATGGTTGGGGATTGGGTGGAAGCTGTGGGTATGGATTGTATTGTGTGTTGGGATGGTGTGATAGGTTGTGGGGTTCTGAGGATAGTTGTGTGTGTGCTTGCCCTTGCTGCTCTGTTCTGCTCTGACTGACCTCTGCTGGTTCCATCCTTGTCTCCTTTCCTAGCTCCTTTCGCTTTTTTCCTCTCCCTCAGCTGCTGTCTCTCTGTTTGAGTTGTCTCTGTCTAGGAACACCTTCTTGTACTCTTCCGAGCTTTTCAACCTTGGTTTCTCTTGGAGGATCCTGTTCCGCACTGTTTTTGTCCTGAGAATCAGCTTGATCGGTCGATTTCTCCCCTTCAAGTACCCCCCTATTCTCTGAAAATTTACAATCTCATCCATGTCTTCTCCCCCTATTTCCGTGATGATTTTCTCAATCTCCTTTCTTTCTTCCTGCCGTCTTTCAGTGTGTGTCCTTTCCTCTCTCTCCCGAAGCCCATGGATAATCACTGATTTTGCCCTTTCCTCCTCCCATTGCCTCTCCCTCTGTGACTCTGGTTCCTGTCTATATGTGGTCATTTTCTCCCTTGATTTTTCCAGTGGCTCTTGGTAGCATGGTTGTGCCTCAGCATTCGACCTATCTCCCTCTCCATCTGCACCCATCTGCTCTTCCCTTCCACTCCCTGGCCCTTCTTTGCAGGCTGATATGACCTTAGCATAATTCATATCTCCTTCCTTCCTGTTCAGCCTCTCAGCTTCGTATGGTGTCTTCTCTGGTCACTACCCCTGAGACTTGCTTCAGCCTGTTTACCTCAAATTCTAGGACCTTTACCCTGGCTACTGCAGTTTCGACTTGTGCCTCCCAATTCTTCGTCTCCTTCTCCAACCTCTTTTCCCATTTCACAGAGAGCTCTTTCTCCATTTTTTCAGAAAGCTCTCCTAATTTTCTCTCCCATTCTTGCTCTATCCTTTTCCACTGCTCCTCCATCCATTCCTCCCTGCCAGTACCATTGTCATCTGATCCCTGATTCCTGCGAGTCCCAACCATTTTTTTTTTAGTGAAAGAGAGAGAGAAAGAGAAAAAGAAAAAGGGGGAGAGAGTGAGAGAGAGGGAGAAAGATAGAGAAGGGGAGGATAGAAGGAGGGGAAAAGAAGGGAAAAAGAGGGAGAAAGTCAGAGAGAGGGAAAAGGTAAGAGAGAGGGGGGGAGTGACAAGGGAAGAGAGAGAGAGAGAGAGAGAGGAGAGGAGACGGAGAGAGATGGGGGGGGGAAGGGTTAGAGGGTCACTTCACAGGAAGGTGTGAAATCCTGTATATGTGTGCGTGTGTGTCTGTGTGTGTGTGTGTGTGTGTGTACTCACCTAGTTGTACTCACCTAGTTGAGGTTGCGGGGGTCGAGTCCGAGCTCCTGGCCCCGCCTCTTCACTGATCGCTACTAGGTCACTCTCCCTGAGCTGTGAGCTTTATCATACCTCTGCTTAAAGCTATGTATGGATCCTGCCTCCACTACATCGCTTCCCAAACTATTCCACTTACTGACTACTCTGTGGCTGAAGAAATACTTCCTAACATCCCTGTCATTCATCTGTGTCTTCAACTTCCAACTGTGTCCCCTTGTTACTGTGTCCAATCTCTGGAACATCCTGTCTTTGTCCACCTTGTCAATTCCTCTCAGTATTTTGTATGTCGTTATCATGTCCCCCCTATCTCTCCTGTCCTCCAGTGTCGTCATGTTGATTTCCCTTAACCTCTCCTCGTAGGACATACCTCTTAGCTCTGGGACTAGTCTTGTTGCAAACCTTTGCACTTTCTCTAGTTTCTTTACGTGCTTGGCTAGGTATGGGTTCCAAACTGGTGCCGCATACTCCAATATGGGCCTAACGTACACGGTGTACAGGGTCCTGAATGATTCCTTATTAAGATGTCGGAATGCTGTTCTGAGGTTTGCTAGGCGCCCATATGCTGCAGCAGTTATTTGGTTGATGTGCGCTTCAGGAGATGTGCCTGGTGTTATACTCACCCCAAAATCTTTTTCCTTGAGTGAGGTTTGTAGTCTCTGGCCCCCTAGACTGTACTCCGTCTGCGGTCTTCTTTGCCCTTCCCCAATCTTCATGACTTTGCACTTGGTGGGATTGAACTCCAGGAGCCAATTGCTGGACCAGGTCTGCAGCCTGTCCAGATCCCTTTGTAGTTCTGCCTGGTCTTCGATCGAGTGAATTCTTCTCATAAACTTCACGTCATCTGCAAACAGGGACACCTCAGAGTCTATTCCTTCCGTCATGTCGTTCACAAATACCAGAAACAGCACTGGTCCTAGGACTGACCCCTGTGGGACCCCGCTGGTCACAGGTGCCCACTCTGACACCTCGCCACGTACCATGACTCGCTGCTGTCTTCCTGACAAGTATTCCCTGATCCATTGTAGTGCCTTCCCTGTTATCCCTGCTTGGTCCTCCAGGTTTGCACCAATCTCTTGTGTGGAACTGTGTCAAACGCCTTCTTGCAGTCCAAGAAAATGCAATCCACCCACCCCTCTCTCTCTTGTCTTACTGCTGTCACCATGTCATAGAACCCCAGTAGGTTTGTGACACAGGATTTCCCGTCCCAGAAACCATGTTGGCTGCTGTTGATGAGATCGTTCCTTTCTAGATGTTCCACCACTCTTCTCCTGATAATCTTCTCCATGATTTTGCGTACTATACATGTCAGTGACACTGGTCTGTAGTTTAATGCTTCATGTCTGTCTCCTTTTTTAAAGATTGGGACTACATTTGCTGTCTTCCATGCCTCAGGCAATCTCCCTGTTTCGATAGATGTATTGAATATTGTTGTTAGGGGTACACATAGCGCCTCTGCTCCCTCACTCAATACCCATGGGGAGATGTTATCTGGCCCCATTGCCTTTGAGGTATCTAGCTCACTCAGAAGCCTCTTCACTTCTTCCTCGGTTGTGTGCACTGTGTCCAGCACATGGAGGTGTGCCCCACCTCTCCGTCTTTCTGGAGCCCCTTCTGTCTCCTCTGTGAACACTTCTTTGAATCTCTTGTTGAGTTCCTCACATACTTCACGGTCATTTCTTGTTGTCTCTCTTCCTTCCTTCCTTAGCCTGATTACCTGGTCCTTGACTGTTGTTTTCCTCCTGATGTGGCTGTACAACAGTTTCGGGTCAGATTTGGCATTTGCTGCTATGTCGTTTTCATATTGTCTTTGGGCCTCCCTTCTTATCTGTGCATGTTCGTTTCTGGCTCTACGACTGCTCTCCTTATTCTCCTGGGTCCTTTGCCTTCTATATTTCTTCCATTCCCTAGCACACTTGGTTTTTGCCTCCCTGCACCTTTGGGTAAACCATGGGCTCATCCTGGCTTTTTCGTTATTCCTGTTACCCTTGGGTACAAACCTCTCCTCAGCCTCCTTGCATTTTGTTGCTACATATTCCATCATCTCATTAACTGGCTTCTCTGCCAGTTCTCTGTCCCACTGAACCCCGTTCAGGAAGTTCCTCATTCCTGTGTAGTCCCCTTTCTTGTAGTTTGGCTTCATTCGTCCTGGCCTTCCTGCTTCTCCCTCCACTTGTAGCTCTACTGTGTATTCGAAGCTTAGAACCACATGGTCACTGGCCCCAAGGGGTCTTTCATATGTGATGTCCTCGATATCTGCACTACTCAAGGTGAATACTAAGTCCAGCCTTGCTGGTTCATCCTCTCCTCTCTCTCTTGTAGTGTCCCTTACGTGTTGGCACATGAAGTTTTCCAGTACCACCTCCATCATCTTAGCCCTCCATGTATCTTGGCCCCCATGTGGGTCCAAGTTCTCCCAATCGATCTCCTTGTGGTTAAAGTCACCCATGATCAGGAGCTTTGCCCTGCATGCATGAGCTCTTCTGGCCACTCTAGCCAGTGTGTCAACCATCGCTCTATTGCTCTCGTCGTACTCTTGCCTTGGCCTCCTGCTGTTCTGTGGTGGGTTATACATCACTGCTATTATCACACTGGGACCTCCAGAGTGAAGCGTTCCCGCTATGTAATCACTTTCTTCTCTGCTGTCTCCTCTCTTCAGCTCATCAAAATTCCAGCGATTTTTGATCAGCAATGCCACTCCTCCACCCCCCCTGTTCCCTCTGTCTTTCCTCAGGATTTGGTATCCCGTTGGAAAGATGGCATCTGTTATCATACCTGTAAGCTTGGTTTCTGTGAGAGCTATGATGTCCGGTGATGCTTCTTTGACTCTTTCAT
>NC_091327.1:13539537-13564537 GCF_038502225.1 Cherax quadricarinatus
GAGAGAGAGAGAGAGAGAGAGAGAGAGAGAGAGAGAGAGAAGGAAGAGGGTCACGGCGAAAAATATTTTGCTGTTTGGCAGGGACAGCACAAGTTACTTTTCGCTCTATAGTTGCCTCCTGCCTTTGTTGTGGTGAGACCATTGTAGTCCTGATGAAGTGGGGGACTCAGTGAAGCTGTTTGCTTAAGTATATGTATATATATATATATATATATATATATATATATATATATATATATATATATATATATATATGTGTGTGTGTGTGTGTGTGTGTGTGTGTGTGTGTGTGTGTGTGTGTGTGTAGTCGCACAAAACAAGCTTGCATTTGGATTGTAGGGTTATTCCATTAGGATTCGTTTGGATAGCATCGGATCTGCATAGCTGGGACGAATTCCTTATTGCTAGGGATCCAGATGTTGATAACATCTTCATACATTGTGATCATTGTTTGTGTTGTTTTATCAAAAATATGACCACGGTATCCGAATTGGTCTGAGAATGTATTGCCGTAGATACACCCAGTAAATTCATGTGTTTTCTCCAGTACAGTTTCCTTGATTTCTAAAGTGCGGTTAAAGTGGTAATCAAATTATGTTAAGTACTCTGTTGAGAAGTGAAGAGACAAGGCTCTTTGCTTGATAATTATTTGCTTGAAAACGTTCTTATTTCCTATATTCCTTCCGCTGACATTTTCTCCATTTCCCCTTCTTCATGTTCATTTATGCTATAATTTGTCTTTCCCTGTTTTTTCACTGTCTAACCTTGCTTTCCCGTTATTGTTACACTTTTTTGCTAATTCCATGTTCTCCATTGTGTCTTTATTCCCGTGTCATTTTGCGCTCTCTTGATTATCTTCTCTTTATCTTTCCATTTTGTTCTCTCTCTCTCTCTCCCTCCTTCTGTATCTCCAATCATTTTTCTCCTCCCTGCTTCTTCCTTCTGCCTGCTCTCCCTCCCTCCCTCCCTCCCTCTGTCTTCCTTCCTCACTCTTCCCTACAAGCACTCGGGGTTTTCCCATGGGCACTGCGCCCCCCAGGATATTGGACGGGACCCAATCAACCTAACTGGATTAGTTGACTCAGGGGGGGGGGTGCTGTGATCACACCCCTTTCCTTTTCTACCTTCTCCTCACTACTATTACCTCTCAACCCTTCCCTTTCTACTATCCCTTCTCCACCCTTCCTTCCCTCGCTATCATTTTCTGTCATTCTCTGTTTGCCGTTCCATATCTACCCTTCCCTCTATGTCATTCTTTTTCCATCCTTTCTTTTCTAATCTTCATTATCTACCCTTTTCTCTCTGCCATTTCCTATATACCAGTCTCTCTTCAATTCGCATTTTCTCCCTTCCACATCAAGGGAGGGGTTAGGAGAGTAGCTTTGTAGAATGGGAAAAAGGTTGAAAGGGGTTGGTTGAGTGGGTCTAGATGTGGACCAGTAGAGGGTCAGAAATGAGTGGGTGGATGGGAAGGAATGGGTGGGGATTGGACGAACAGGTGCGAAAGCAAAATACATGCATAAGGGACGGGGTAAATTGATTATTAAAGAAAATGTATGAACGCTGGCTGGATTTTTCTCTATGGAAGAGACTTTATTCCTGTAAGAGGAAAGGTAAAACATAAGAAGAGATAGAGAGAGAGAGAGAGAGAGCACTTCTTGCGGTTCTATATTGCTCCTTCCACAGAAGAAGCATTCAACACAATTTCATTTAACGCGTCATCTCTCTCTCTCTCTCTCTCTCTCTGTCTGTCTGTCTGTCTGTCTGTCTGTCTGTCTGTCTCTCTCTCTCTCTCTCTCTCTCTCTCTCTCTCTCTCTCTCTCTCTCTCTCTCTCTCTCTCTCTCTCTCTCTCTCTCTCTCTCTCTCTCTCTCTCTCTCTCTCTCTCTCTCTCTCTCTCCATCTCTCTCTCAGCCAGTTTGTACTTCTCTTTCCCGTTTATTTTGTTTTACTCTTTCCTTTTTGTATTTCTCTTGAGTTTTCTTCTACTTGACAGCACCTGTAGTAACTCCCAGCCATCGCCAGGGCTCTCCGAGAAGTCCATTCTGAACTATAACCAGCTGCCTTGATTCCCATCGCTTTCTCTCTCTCTCTCTCTCTCTCTCTCTCTCTCTCTCTCTCTCTCTCTCTCTCTCTCTCTCTTTGTAGGT
The DNA here is from genome assembly GCF_038502225.1 of Cherax quadricarinatus. NCBI lineage: Eukaryota > Metazoa > Arthropoda > Malacostraca > Decapoda > Parastacidae > Cherax > Cherax quadricarinatus. The sequence goes on from NC_091327.1 coordinate 13,541,687, forward strand.
AAGGTAGAAAAAGGATTCGGTCCTATGATCAAAAGCTCCATTGAGCTGATCTTTATGTGACCAACACTCACGACAGGAGAGATTTTCTCATTTTTCCTGACTAGTAAAACACTGACTCGAATTGAGTTTATATACATACATACATATATATATATATATATATATATATATATATATATATATATATATATATATATATATATATATATATACATATACATATATATATATATATATATATATATATATATATATATATATATATATATATATATATATATAAATATATATGTATATATATATATATATACTATATACATATACATATATATATATATATATATATATATATATATATATATATATATATATATATATATATATATATATATATATATATATATATATATATATATATATATATATATATATATATGTCTGAATACGTAAAACTGGTCACTTAGCAAGAACTCATTTAAAATTAAGTCCTTTCTAAACTTTTCTCTTATATGTCTAAACATATATTTTTTTCGTTAATGATAATGTAAAAATTTATAATTTTGCACCAAAAGAATCTTAGAAAACTTACCTAACCTTATTATAACAAGCGCAATTTATTTTAGCCTAACTCAATTAAATATATTTTAGATTTGTTTGCAATAATTTAATAGTAAACAAACACATTGAAATATATTTTTTTCGTTAGGTTCAGAATGATTTTGGCGACATTATTGCATACACAAATTTTCACTTGTCCTATATGGCAAGATGAGCCTTGCTATTTAAGCCAAGATCGCAAGTTCTGCCTATTCGGCACGACATACATACATATATATATATATATATATATATATATATATATATATATATATATATATATATATATATATATATATATATATATATATATATATATATATATATATATATATATATATATATATATATATATGCAAAACAACCACTCTGAAAGAATAGAGAAATTCCAAGCGCTTTCGTGACTACTCACATTATCACGAATGTGATAATTCTATTCTTTCAGAGTGGTTGTTTTGCATATTTTGAAATCACCTGTTTACTGTGATCTTATTGCATATATATATATATATATATATATATATATATATATATATATATATATATATATATATATATATATATATATATATATATATATATATATATATATGCATATATATATATATATATATATATATATATATATATATATATATATATATATATATATATATATATATATATGCATATATATATATATATATATATATATATATATATATATATATATATATATATATATATATATATATATATGTGTGTGTGTGTGTGTGTGTGTGTGTGTGTGTGTGTGTGTGTGTGTGTGTATCATGCCGAATAGGCAGAACTTGCTCTTTTGGCTTAAATAGCAACGCTCATCGTGCTATATAGGACAAGCGAAAATTTGTGTATGCAATAATTTCGCTAAAATCGTTCTGAACGTAACGAAAAAAATATATTTCTCTGTGTTTGTTTAGTAATATATTACTGTAAACAAATCTAAAATATATTTAGTTGGGTTAGGCTAAAATAAATTGTTCTTGTTATAATAAGGTTAGGTAAGTTTTCTAAGATTCTTTTGGTGCAAATTTAAAAAATTTTAGAATATCAATAATGAAAAAAATATATCTTTAAACGTATAAGAGAAAATTTTAGAAAAGACTTAATTTTAAATGAGTTCTTGCTAATTGACCAGTTTTACATATTCGGCACGACATATATATATATATATATATATATATATATATATATCTCTATATTTATATATCTCTATATATATATATATATATATATATAAATATATATATATATATTTCTATATTTATATGTCTATATATATATATATATATATATATATATATATATATGTATATATGTATATATATATATATATATATATATATATATATATATATATATATATATATATATATATATATGTATATATATATATATATATATATATATACATATATATATATATATATATATATATATATATATATATATATATATATATATATATATATATATATATATATATATGTATATATGTATATATGTATATTTATATATGTATATATGTATATATATATATATATATATATATATATATATGTATATATGTATATATATATATATATATGTATATATGTATATATATATATATATGTATATATATATATATATATATATATATATATATATATATATATGTATATATATATATATATATATATATATATATATATATATATATATATATATATATATATATATATATATATATATATATATATATATATATATATATGTTTGGCAGATTAAATTAAAAATGCTTTGAAATGGACGAAGAGCCAAATCATACAGACTAGGTTTTCGTCTAACAAGATTTCCATCTGGTGCCCACAATAGCCACAGACCATCTGGGCTGGAGGCACCATCTGGATCACTAATGGTTCTTGAGATGACATTCCAGAAGCTCTTATCCAATCCATCTGGAATCCACGCTTCTTAGGGTAAGTTCCAGAGAATTTGTTGATTCCAAGGTATTTCTTAGTGGAAAGATTGGTTTATTCTAGGAAGATGGAGAGTTTAAGGAAATATTCTTTATTTTTTTTATTTGGGGGGAGGGCTGATCGGTGCCTATCAGCTATTTAGTTTCATCCATTACATATATAACATTCCACGAATGATATTCAGAATGCTGTGACTTAGAAGAAACAAGAGAAGTTCGAACACCCAATGATTCAGAAGAGATAGATTTTTTGTTATGTTTGGAAAAAGCGTTGTCAAGATGTTTTATTTACTTTTCCAGGGCAATGGATCCTAACTGACGTCACAAGTTATCAATAAAGTAGTTATTAGTAATTTCTGAGGAACGCCTAAATAGCTGTTATGTTTACCTTGAAAGAAAAGGGTTCGTAAACGATATCCAGTACTGTTTAAAGATGGTAGATCGTCTCACAAACCTTTAGAGTTTTATTGAAAAGCAACTGGAGCAAAGCAAGAGAGAGGAGACAGAGTGAAGGATTAGACTGTAAGAAAGCCTTTGATTCAGTACTGCACAAAACTCTGAAACGAAAGCTAGAGGAGCGGACAGGAATAACAGAGAAGGCACTGCAACAGTTCAAGGAGTATTTAACTGAAAGGAAACAATGAATGATTTTCCAAGAATAGATTTTGGAATAGGGAAAAATACTATTTTTCGTATACATGGAAAACATGAGGGAAGGTAAAGAGACAGGTATTCCAATTTGCAGATGAAGTGAAACTAATGAGGAGAATTCAATCAGATAAAGGCCAGAAAAGACTAAAAACGGACCTCGACTAGTTGCAGAATTGGTCTGACAAAGTGGCTATTAGAATTTAAACGAAAAGTTCAGAAAATTGGAGTATAGACTCAGAAAGTATTGGCTGTAAACCTCACTCAAAAACAGACCTCTGGGTTACCTAAGCACTGAGCATGACGGGTGAAGCTCTGGGTTACCGTAGCACTGAACATGACGGGTGAAGCTCACTTTCATCAAATAACTTTCTCAGCAGAGCGCGTTTGGCAAACCTAAGATTAACCTTGAGGAACCTTAGGAAGGAGTCACTCACGACACTATACACGGCATAGTCTGACTCATCTTACGAGTATGAAGCTCCATTAGGAAACCCACACCTGACCAAGTACATTAGGAAACTGGAAACAGAAAAAAGGTTTACAACGAGACTTGTCCCGTAACTAAGGGGCACGAGCTTCGTGGAAAACCCCAAGGAGCTAATTTGGATAACAATAGATGACAGAAGAACGAAAGGATCACACGATAATGAAATACAGTATACCGATTGGAATTGTTAGGGTGGCCAGGGACAGACTATTTAAGAGACAGGAAATGGAACACGAAGGCACAAATGCGAGTTAAAAATACAAATGAGTCACAGGGATGTTAGGAAATATTTCTTCAGCCTCAAAGTGGTCAGGAAGTGGAATGACAGGATCCATACAATAAGAATAAGTATCATAGGAATCTCGGAGATAAGAGGGAACACAGTAGCAGCTAGCGGAAAGGCGGGGGCCAGGAGCTGAAACTCGACCAATGCAACCTCTTATTGGTGAAAATACAGAGGTGCATACGCGTGCACATGCACATATACACACACACAAAATCAACCTAACGACACTGGAGGACAGGAGAGATAGAGGGGACATGATAGCGACATACAAAATACTGAGAGGAATTGACAAGGCGGACAAAGACAGGATGTTCCAGAGATGGGACACAGTTGGAAGTTGAAGACACAGATGAATCACAGGGATGTTATGAAGTATTTCTTCAGCCACAGAGTAGTCAGGAAGTGGAATAGTTTGGGAAGCGATGTAGTGGAGGCAGGATCCATACATAGCTTTAAGCAGAGGTATGGTAAAGCTCACGGTTCAGGGAGAGTGACCTAGTAGCGACCAATGAAGAGGCGGGGCCAGGAGCTTGGAATCGACCCCTGCAACCTCAACTAGGTGAGTACACACACACACACACACACACACACACACACACACACGCATACACACACACACACACACACATACACACACACACACACACACACACACACACACACACACACACACACACACGTGCGCGTGTGACCCACCTTCGTAATCACTCATTCCCCTGCCACCTATTTTGCATATAACTACCGGGTTCCACTGTCACCTTCTTCATTTGTCTCCCAGACGTCAGTGGCTCCCTAATTAATAACAATAAATGCAGGGTTTCTTCCAAGGTAAAATTAATTGCACTGGAGGCCTTATGCATTTTGCTAGGAATATCTTGTGCTTCACTAGACGTTTCTTGTGCCTAACTGGAGACTTGACTGACTGTAGGATTCTTGTTTCTCACTGGAGGTTTCTGGCCATCTACTTAAGGTTTAAAGTTTCGGTAGATTTTCGTCATTAGGAAATAGATGAAACTGTAAACAGAAGATATCAGTAAGAGGAGGATAATAAGAAGAGCAAACTATAAAAACAGGAAGTTTCAAGGAGGAAAGAGGTGTTGTGTCAAATTTTCACCTTACCTGGAGTATACCTGGAGAGAATTTCGGGGGTCAACTCCCCCGCGGGCCGGTCTGAGACCAAGCCTCGTACCCCTATACTCTCATACATTTTCCCTTTTGTCTCCACAGGAACCTCAATGCACCACTCACCTTCTTCCAGAAAAAATATTTAATAAATAACGTGAGAACGTATCCTTCAAGGGATCTATATCGGTATTCAGAACTTCTGAATTATTTATTTTAAATATTATTTAATAAATCCCATGAAAATTTATAATGGAGAGAAATCACATCAAGAATTTTGCATTAATTTTTTTTTTAACAAAACGAGAATTCGTTCATTGCTTAGTTTTCATAAAAATCTTTTCCCAAAAGTTCATTTTAGAATATCGTATTTTCCGGTATATAAGGCGCGCCTTTTTTCCCATAAAAGTCTTGGATAAACACCTTTCGCCTTATATGCTCAAGGTCAAGCATAGAGTATCAAGGTCATTAGTCCCCTTGAATATGATTACTGATTTACCATTAGGATACTGTAAAACATAAGAATTCATACTGGATAGAAACTCGGTCAGCGTTCACTGTCTAAAACGCGTTTCCCACAGATTTAACTCAGTAATACACATTTGTAAGGATATTCTAACTACAAACAATGCATCATCTTAGTTTATGACCGAACAATTCACCCAATTTTTGCCTTTCTTTTTCCTTGTTTGAAGCTCGGCAAAGTCTTGGATTAGAGCTGCACATTCCATTAATCTTGGGAGGTGGAGGCGCGCGCGCATGCGCACCCCCAGGCAAGGTCCCACATCAAGGCAAAAATTTAGGTGAGACTATAGGGTGGGTGTAGGAAAAAAATGATGATAAATGAAATAAATTTAAATATATAGGATGATAGATGAGGGGAATTCTTATGGTCGGTATGCGTACAATAATAATAATTTTAATAATAATAATTTTAATAATAATAATAATAATAATAATAATAATAATAATAATAATAATAATAAAAGGAAAAATAAAAACTATTATTATTATTATTATTATTATTATTATTATTATTATTATTATTATTATTATTATTATTATACTTATAACGACCAATTAGGAAGTTCCATCACTTATCATACATCTTTCAAATGATTCGATTTATCATAATTTTGAGAATATATCTTTGCCACAAAGATTTTTTCAACACTAATTTTTATTTTGGATATGTTGATTTCTGTGGATATTGCTTGATATATAAGCTAATTAAAAGAAAAAAAAATAGATAACCGCCTGCATTAGTCCATCAGCATGAAACATGGATGGGAAATCAATATACATATTTTTTTTTCCCTCAGGATGAAGAAATGTGTGAATAACGGCTAAAAAAATATATATCAGCTGACTATGGGAGGAGCTACTGTTGGAGCAGGTGATAACGGGAACAGCGGCAGCAGCAACGGGGACAACTATGTCAACAGCAGCAACGGGATTGTCAACAGAAGTAAGAGGAAGAAAAGCAGGACTAACAGCAGCCATAACTGCAGCTGAATAATCAGCAACATTAGACTTGCAAATTTTCGTTTAGCTTCAATAAAACGATACGATCAGGAAGTATTATTACTACATTATGTACTATCTTTGTTACCAACACCGTTACTATTATTATTATTATTATTATTATTATTATTATTATTATTATTATTATTATTATTATTATTATTATTATTGTTGTTATTATTATTATTATTATTATTATTATTATTATTATTATTATTATTATTATTGTTGTTGTTGTTGTTGTTGTTGTTGTTGTTGTTGTTGTTGTTATTATTATTATTATTATTATTATTATTATTATTATTATTATTATTATTATTATTGTTGTTGTTGTTGTTGTTGTTATTATTATTATTATTATTATTATTATTATTATTATTATTATTATTATTATTATTATTATTATTATTATTATTATTATTATTATTGGTGTTGTTGTTATTATTATTATTATTATTATTATTATTATTATTGTTGTTGTTGTTGTTGTTGTTGTTATTATTATTATTATTATTATTGTTATTGTTGTTGTTATTGTTGTTGTTGTTGTTGTTGTTGTTGTTGTTGTTGTTGTTGTTGTTGTCGTTGTTGTTGTTGTTGTTGTTATTATTATTATTATTATTATTATTTTTATTATTATTATTATTATTATTATTTTTATTATTATTATTATTATTATTATTATTATTATTATTAGTAGTAGTAGTAGTAGTAGTAGTAGTAGTGGTAGTAGTAGTAGTAGAAGTAGTAGTAGTGATAGTAGTAGTAGCAGTATTAGTATTATTGTTACTATTATTATTATTATTGTTACTATTATTATTAAAGGACCCCAATGGAAATAAGTCACTCTGTCTGACTTTTTTGGGTTATCCCAGGTTCTCTACACATATGCTGCTATGTATGATAATTCTATGTAACTGTATTTGTGTATACCCGAATAAACTTACTTACTACTTACTTACTTATTATTATTATTATTATTATTTGTATTATTAGTATTAGTATTAGTATTATTGTTACTATTATTATTATTATTATTATTATTATTGTTACTATTATTATTATTATTATTATTATTATTATTATTATTATTATTATTATTATTATTATTATTATTATTAATTATCAAAATAATCAGCATTGTCTTTTACCCGTCATTTTTATAATCACTGTCACCACCATCACCACTAATACCACCTACTAACACCACCACAACTACCAACACAGACAGCATTTACAACCAGCAACATTTCTATCACCACTGCTAATCTCCCCAACCCCACCACCACACCACAACCATAACTGCACCACCATACTAACACCACAGCATCATCACTGCAGCATTATCTACAACAGCAGCAGCGACAGCAGCAGCGACAGCAGCAGCAGCAGTAGCAGCAGCAGCAGCAGAAGCAGCAGCAGCAGAAGCAGCAGCAGAAGCAGCAGCAGCAGAAGCAGCAGCGACAGCAGCAGCAGCAGGCAGCTTGGCAGCTGACTGCGGCGACGGCAGCAGCGCAGCAAGTTAACGCCAAAACAATGCAAGCAGAGCAGCAGCCAGCAGCGGCAGCAGCAGCTTGGCGCTTGGCAGCGACAGCAGCGAGCAGCTTTGGCAGCAGCATTGCGACAACAGCGACAGCTTGCTGCGCCAACAAGGCGAGAAACAGCACAGCAGCAGCAGCGGCAGCGGCACAGCAGTGACAAGCAGCAGCAGCGAGCAGCGCGACAGCGACTGCAGCAGCAGCAGCTAATAACAGCAGAAACAGCGGCAGAGCAGCAGCAGCAGCTGGCTGCAGCTGACAGCGGCGACAAGCAGCGCAGCAGCAGCGGCGCAGCGGCAAGCGGCAGGACAGCGGCGACAGCGGTTAATCAGCTGGCTGGCGGCAAGCAAGCAGCACGGAAACAGCGGCAGCAGCAGCAGCGGCAGCAGCAGCAGCGACAGCGTTGCAGCTAAGCGCAAGCGGCGAGCTGTTGGAGCAGCAGCACTGCTGCAGCTGCTGCCTTGCTGCAGCAGCAGCAAGCGAGCAGCAGCTGCTGGCAGCAGCAGCTGGCACGACAGCAGCGCGGCAGCGCTGCTGCTGCAGCTGGCTTGCTGCAGCTGCTTGCAGTGCAGCAGCGACGGCGGCAGCAGCAGCGCAGCGCGCAGTCGACAACAGCCGACAAGGCGCTCAGCAGCAGCAGCCAAACAGCGGTTACTGCGGAACTGGCGCGATTCAGCGTTGCAGCAGCAGCGAGCGCAGCGGCAGCGACAGCGCTGGCAGCTGGCAAGCAGCTGCGAACAGCAACAACAACAGCAAGAAACGCAGCAGCAGCTTGGCAGCGGCAGCGCTTGCTGCAGCTGAGCAGCGACAAGCGCTGCAAGCAGCGCAAGCGCGGCAGCGAACGACGCAGCAGCTGCGCGCAGCAGCGCAAGGAAGCAGCCGCAGCGCTTAAGAACAGCAGCGACAGCAGCAGCGCAGCAGCAGCGGCAGCAGCCAAGCAGCGACAGCAGCGACAGCTTGCAGCTGCAGCAGCTGCTGCAGCGACAGCAGGCCCAGCAGTAGGCAGCAGCGATTGCAGCGACAGGCGCGCTGGCAGCGCAGCAGCTGGCAGCTTGCTGCAGCAGCAGCGGCGGACACGAAGCAGCAGCAGCTAGAAGCAGGTTACACGCTGAGCAGCAGCCGACAGCAGCAGTTGGCAGCAGCGGCAGCAGCAGCGGCAAGCAGCAGCAGCGACAACAGCGACAAGCAAGCAGCAACAACAACAGCAAGAAACAGGCAAGCAAGCACGCAGTTATGACAGCAGCAGCGCTAGCTGCGGCTGCTAGCAGGCGCGGCATGACAGCAGGCAGCAGCAAGGCGCTAACGGCAGCTTGTTGTTGCAGCAGCGACAGCAGCGACTGCAAGCTGGCAGCAACAACAGCAGAAACAGCAGCACAGCTGCAGCAGCGCAGCAGCTGCAGCAGGCGACAGCAACGACAGCAGCGGCGCAACGCTGCAGCTGAAGCAACGGCGACAGCAGCGACAGCAGCATCGGCAGCAGCTGCAGCAGCAGCAACAAGAAACAGCAGCGGCAGCAGCAGCAGCAACAGCAGGCAGCTAAGCAGCGGCAGCAGCTGGCGAACAGCAGCAGCTTGCAGCTGCTGGCGGCAGCTTGCAGCGCAGCGACAGCAAGCAGCTTACAGCTGAGCTGCAGCTGAGCAGCGACAGGCAGCAGCAGCAGCAGCAAGCAGCAGCAGCCGACAGCAGCGACAGCTTGCAGCTGCTTGGCAGCAGCAGCGACAGCAGCAACAGCGCTTGCTTGACAGCTGCAAGGCTTGGCTAGCAGCAAGCTGAGCTAACAGCGACAGCAGCAGCTTGCAGCTGCAGCAGCGGAGCGCTAACTGGCTGCAGCAGCGACAACAGCGACGCAGGCAGCTGGCAAACAACAACGGCAGAAACAGCGGCAGCAGCGACGCGTGACAGCTTGCAGCAGCAGCAGCAGCAGCAGCAGCGACAGCAGTGACAGCAGCAGCAGCAGCAGCAGCAGCAGCAGCGACAGCAGCGACAGCAGCAGCAGCAGCAATAACAGCAGAAACAGCAGCAGAAGCAGCAGCAGCAGCAGCAGCAGCAGCAGCAGCAGCGACAGCAGCAGCAGCAGCAGCAGCAGCAGCGACAACAGCGACAGCAGCAGCAGCAGCAACAACAGCAGAAACAGCGTTGCAGCTAGCAGCAAGCAGCAGAGGCGACAAGCGGTTGCGCAGCAGCAGCAGCAGATTGCAGTTTACTGACAACAGCGACAGCGCAGCAGCAAAACAGCAGAAACAGCGCAGAAGCGCAGCAGCTGGCGCAGCGCAGCGACAGCAGCGACAGCAGCAGGCAACAGCAGCAGCAGCAAGGCAAGCAAGCAGCGACAGCAGCGACACAGCATCAGCAAGCAAGCAGCGCAGCAACAGCTAAGACTAGCAGCAAGCAGCTTGCTAGCGGCAGCGCCAGCAGCAGCGATAGCTGCTGCAGCTGGCAGCTGCGCCCAGCGCGCGCCAGCAGCGGAGCGCAGCTGCTAACTGTTGCGGAGCAGCGAAGCGGCAGCAGCGAAGCCAGCAGCAGCGAGCACGCAGCGACACAGCAGCAGCAGCAGCAGCAGGCAGCAGCATTGCAGCAGCAGCGTAGCAGCAGCGACAGCAGCAGCAGGCGCAGCGCGCGGCAGCAGCAGCGGACAGCAGCGACAGCGGCAGCAGCGGCGCCACAGCAGAGGCAAAGCAAGCGTTAGCTGCGCGACAGCGGTGACGGCAGCAAGCAGCGCTAGGCGCGACAGCAGCGACAGCAGCGCCAGGCAAGGCAAGCGCAGCCAAACAACAACAGGCAGAAAACAGCAGCAGCAGCAGCGCGCATGCAGCAGCTGCTGGCTTGTTTACGCGGCAGCGCAGCTAGCGGCAGCAGCAGGCGACAGCAGCAGCAGCAGCAAGTAGCAGCTGGCTAGCTAAGTTAAGCAGCAGCAAACGAAACAGCGGACAGCAGCAGTTGCAGCAGCAGCAGCTGCAGCTGCTAACTGCCTGCGGCGACACTTGTTTACTGTTTAGTTGCTGCTGCGAGCGCAGCAGCGACAAGAACGCGACAGCAGCAGCGAATTGCTGTGGTTGCAAGCAGCGACTGCCCTGGCAGCAGCTGCAGCAAGCGGCACGGCAAGCTTGCGACGCAGCAGCGAGCGGCAAAGCTGCTAAGCGGCAAGAGCAGCGGCAGCAGACGTTGCTGGCTGCAGCAGCGACGCTGCAGCAGCAAGCCAGCAGGGCGGCAGCGACAACAGCGACAGCAGCAGCAAGCAACACAGCGAAACAGCAGCAGCGACAGCAGTGACAGGCAGCAGCAGGCGCACGCAGCAGCAAGGCAGCAGCGTACATTGCAGTGACAGGCGGCATGCAGCAGCTAAGCAGCCCGGCTTAAGCAGCGGCAGACAGCAGCGACTGCAGCTTGCAGCAGCAATAACAGCAGAAACAGCAGCAGAAGCAGCGCAGCAGCAGCAGCAGCGGACAGCAGCGACAGCGCGGCGGCAGCAGCAGCAGCAGCAGCAGCAGCGCGACAAGCAGCGATTCGCAGCTTAATCAGCTGCTGCAGTTGGCTTAGCAAACAGTTAAGAAGGCAGCAGCAGCAAGCGCAGCGCAGCAGCGCAGCGCAGTTGCAGCAGGCGACGAGGCAGAGCTGGCAGCGCATGCGGCTTGCTGGCTGCAGCTGCTGTTTAGCAGCTTGGCGCAGCGGCTAAGCAGCGGCGTTGGCAGCAGGCAGCGACAAGGCAGCGGCGCAGCAGCAGCAGCGCTGGCGACAGCGCGACGTTAGAGCGGCGGCGGCTGGAGCAGCAGCAGCAGCGACGGCAGCAGCAGCTTGGTTCAGCTTAGCAGCTAGCAGCAGCTTAAGCAGCAACAGCAGACAGCAGCGACAGCAGCTGTTGCAGCAGCAGCAGCAGCAGCAGCAAGCAGCGGCAGCAGCAGCGACAACAGCGAACAGCAGGCAGCAACAACAACGGCAGAAGCAGCAGCGGCAGGCGACAGCGGCGACAGCGGCAGCAGCAGCAGCTTGCTGGCGGCAAGCGACAGCAGCGACAGCAGGCGGGGTAACAGCAGAAACAGCAGCAGAAGGCAGCGCTGGCAGCTTGCTGCTTGGCAGCGGCGACAGCGGCGACAGCAGCGGCAGCAGCAGCGGCGGCAGCGCAGCGACAGGCAGCGACAGCTTAAGGAACATGCGCTAAGCGCGCGGCCAACAGAAACAGCAGCGTTAGCAGCAGCAGCAGCAAGGCAAGCAGCGGCGCAGCAAGCTGCAGCAGCGCAGCTGCTGACGCAGCGACAAGGCTGCAGCAGCAGCTAGAGGCAACGGCAGCTTAGACAGCAGCGCTATGAATTGCCCCCGCAGCAAGCAGAAGCAGCAGCGACGTTAGCGGCAAGCAACGCAGCAGCAGCAGCAGCACGGCAGCAGCAAGTTGCTGAGTTCAGCGACAGCAGCGACAGCAGCGGCGCATGCAGCAGCAGCCGACAGCAGCGACAGCAGCAGCTTGAGCTGCGTTGAGCAGCGACAGCGCGACAGCCAGCAGCAGCGCGGCAGCAGCTGCTTGCGCAGCAGCAAGCTGCTGTTTAGTTCAGCAGCAGCTGCTAGCGCAGCAGCAAGCGCAGCGCAGCGGAATGAGCAGCTGGCAAGCGCAGCAGCTGAGCGGCAGCGCAGCTGCAGCAGCTTGCAGCTTGCAGCTGGCAGCGCACAGCAGCAGCCGCAGCAGCGCGCAGCGAACCCAACAGCAGCCAGACCGCTGGCGCTTGCAAACAACAGCGAAACTGCTGCAGCAGCTGACGCAGCAGACGACAGCAGCAAGCAACGGCGTTGACAGCTTGCGACAGCAGCACGCAGCGCAGCTTAGCAAGCGGAACAGCAGCGAAACAGCAGCAGCGCAGCAGCGCAGCGCAGCAGCGGCAGCAAGCAGCAGCAGCAGCGCAGCAGCAGGCGGAACGGCAGCAGCGGCAGCGAACGCGGCAGCAGCGGTTACGATTCGGCAGCAGGCAGAAACAGCAGGCGACAGCAGCAGCGACTAGCGGCTGCTGCGCAGCTGCAGCTGCAGCGCAGCAGCAAGCGACAGCAGCGCAGCGTTGGCTGCTGGCTGCAGCTGGCTAGCAGCAACAGCAAGAAACAGCGCAGCTGCAAGGCAGCGGCAGCAGCGACGCACGACGCTGCTGGCAGCAGCTAGCAGCGCCAACAGCAGAAACAGCGTTAGCAAGCTGCTGCAGCTTGGCGGCGCAGCGACAGCTGCAGGTTGCAGCAGCAGCAGCGGCAGCGCAGCGACAGCATCAGCAGCAGTGCATGCGCTGACTGCAGCAGCGGTTCAAGCGGCAGCGCTTGCAGCGCTAGCAGCTGCAGCAGCGCAGCGGCGCAGCTGCTGCAGCTGCAGCGGCGGCGGCAGTTTCGCATTGGCTGCTGACGCGGCAGCGCGCGGTAGCAGCCGACAGCAAACGCCAGCAACGGCAGCAGCCGACAGCAAGGCAAGGCTGCAACGCGCAGCGCGACAGCAGCGCAGCTGCAGCGGCTGCTTGGCTGCTGCTGCTGCAGCTACGAGGCAGCTGCTGGCGGCAGCTAGCGTAGCAGCTTGGCAGCGACAAGCGGCGCAGCTTGCAGCAAACGACGCGCAGCTGCGGCAGCGACGAGGCGCAGCGGCTGCAGCTTGCTGCAGCAGCGCGACGAAGCTGCTGGCAGCTGGCTGCAGCAGTTGCTGCAGCGCAGCGCGGCACTGCTGCTGTAAGCACGCAGGCAGCGGACAAGCGCAGCTTGGCGCTGCGTTTACAGCTTGCTGCAGCTGCTGGCAGCAGCAAGCGACAGCAAGCAGCGGCAGCTGCTGCGCTGCGACAACGACTTGCAGCTGGCAGCGGCAACAATCAACAAGGACAGCAGCGCTGCAGCGCAGCTGCTGCTGAGCGACAAGCAGCGACAGCAAGCGCGCTGCAGCAGCAGCGGTGACAGCAGCGACGGCGCAAGAGCTGGCTGCAGCAGCTGCTTAGCAGTGAGCTGCAAGCAACAAACGAGGCGAAACAGCAAGCAGCTGGCTTGCTGGCTAGGCAAGTCCTCGACGGAGGCAAGCTTGAGCAGCTTGGCAGCGCAGCGCTGCTTGCTTGCAGCGACGCGCGCTGGCGTTAGCAGCAGCGACAGCATCAGCAGCAGTAGCAGCAGCGACAGCAGCAGCAGCAGCAGCAGCGACAGCAGCAGCAGCAGCAGCAGCAGCAGCAGCGACAGCAGCAGCAGCAGCAGCAGCAGCGACAGCAGCAACAGCAGCAGCAGCAGCGACAGCAACAGCAGCAGCAGCAGCAGCGACAGCAGCAGCAGCAGCAGCAGCAGCAGCAGCAGCAGCGACCTCTTAGTAATATATCACTTGTCAGTTTTTGAGAGTTGTGGTTACTTTATTTACGTCAGAGATGGTCGACTGCTCTCCCCTAACCCCTTGAAATAACCCCTTTCATCCCCCCCCCCGGTCACCCTTTTCCCTTGACAACCCATCCTTTAGTCTCTTATCCTTCCCTTTATTCTCCCTTCGCTTTCCCTTCCTAACCTCTTCCTATACCACCTTGAAAGAACACAGTTTGTTGACTCTTTTCCTCTCACATACAGTCTTCATGCTTCTTAACCACGATAATCTTCCGCTGTCTTCACTTGAAAAATTATACCTTTTGTATCCAAAGAATGTACAAATATCTGTATCGTAAATAATTTCTTGAAAGTTGAAAGTGCTGTCAAATCATACTTATACTTCGACATGATAAGAAGTGTAACGTTTGTTGTCAAAAGTTTAAAAAATTGTGATACTGGTTAGGATTGAATAAATTTTAACGATTACTGGCTATAAATTTAAGTTTTGAAAATGCTGTATATTATTTGCATATATATATATATATATATATATATATATATATATATATATATATATATATATATATATATATATATATATATATATATATATATATATATATATATATATATGTGTGTGTGTGTGTGTGTGTGTGTGTGTGTGTGTGTGTGTGTGTGTGTGTGTGTGTGTGTGTGTGTGTGTGTGTGTGTGTGTGGGTAATAAATAAATAGATAGAGAAAGAGAGAGACAGAGAGCTAGTGAGGGAGTTTGCCTTGACATATGACTGGCTTCCAAGCAGTAGTCTGTCGTGTGTCTGAGTCCCACAAGAGACTGATAAGGGATAGCGATGATAATTCCTCTCCGCGGATGCTCCCTGTCTGGTGATGCTGCGCTCAAGTGAAAATGAGAGAGACAAATGTGGGCTAACTTTGGAACCTTTCTCTCTTACTCTCTCATCATCTAAAATGAACTCGGGCACATTTTGAATAGGAATGCAATATATCATTCACTTATGTTATAAAATATGTGATTATTTGCTTTAATCAAGCTTTATCAATTAACTCGTGTCATAAATAAATAAGATTGATTTAAAGTTTATTGTTTGATATGATTTTGCTGCAACTCTGATTAATCTAGTGTATTTTGTCCTCTTGCAACAAGGCATGATCACCCAAAGAAGAAAACACATCCATACATTCTTTGAATGTTGAAGAGGTGAGGAAGTTGAGGAAATGTCGTCGCTGGGGTCGATGAATATTGTAAATATTTTGCGAAGAATGAGGTACTGAGAAACAAAAATATGGTTTCGAGGAATATTATTCAAAGAGCAGAAGATGGTTTGGACGTGTAGAAAGAAAGAAGCCAAAGAAATGTGTTAAAGAGAGCATGAACGAGACAGTGAAAGGTAGGGGCTTAAGCGTTAAATAGACACGAATGTAAGTGTTAAGTCAAAGTGAGTGAAGGTGAACACTCTTTATGATTATGCATGTTCGAGTTTAATCATAAAGGTTTACGTGAAGAGATTCAGAGAAACCAGTTAGCCTTACGTGAGTTTTTGGTTACCTGGAGGTTACCTGGAGGTTATTCCGGGGACCAACGCCCCCGCGGCCCGGTCCATGACCAGGCGTCGAATTTGTTAATTAGGTTTTGAAATTGTCGTTCAGTGTTTTGTCACTGGTTCATCGAAGCATCGGTATCACTGCATCACTATGATGCATTCCCGGTTATTATATATAATATTCACTTCAACATTTTCACTACCGTTCCTTTTTTTGGAGAAAGGATGAGTGGGGGTGGGGGTGCTATGTCGTTGGTGAATAGCTCCTTATCCAAGGAACGAGAGCTACTGTTACGTCTTCGGATCAAACCCAGTTGCCTGTCACTTACCGGGCTCTGTGTAAAAACTTACAGATTTAGCTTATACCCATGAAGAAAATTAAAATATTTTCGCAGAAATCTAACATTCACCTCTTACAACATTATTTACAAACATTAGGCAACCACAGTGACCTCACCCATCCGTGTCCAAGAGTCACACCTACTGGAAAACAATAACCCGTTTCCAACACACCTAAACCTTAACCTCACTCTTCTTATAAAATCTCCTTTTATATTTGAACAATTAACTACCTATTCAGCGAGAGATAGAGAGAGAGAAAGAGAGAGAGAGAGAGAGAGAGAGAGAGAGAGAGAGAGAGAGAGAGAGAGAGAGAGAGAGAGAGAGAGAGAGAGAGAGAGAGAGAGAGAGAGAGAGAGAGAGAGAGAGAAAGAAAGAAAGAGAGAGAGAGAGAGAGAGAGAGAGAGAGAGAGAGAGAGAGAGAGAGAGAGAGAGAGAGAGAGAGAGAGAGAGAGAGAGAGAGAGAGAGAGAGAGAGAGAGAGAGAGAGAGAGAGAGAGAGAGAGAGAGAGACATGTTTTTACGACACTTAAGATCCCAACAGAACGAGGTGAGGAGTCCACACGCACAACCTGGCTATGGAAAAGAAGTATAATTGGCCAGCCCTTTGCTCTGAGCTTGCCACCACCGATTGGAATGCTCTTCTCCAAGGGGATGTTGACAACCAAGTGAAAGCCTTCACTGGACACATCCTTAATCTACAACAAGAACACATACCTCACCGGCAATATGTAACAAAGCCTACAGATCAGCCTTGGTTTGGCTTTCGTTGTAGAGAGGCTGCTACTGCTAAGTATAAAGCATGGCAAAGGTATAAGAGACATATGGGTGACGTTCAACAGTGGGCCATTGCTAAATTGGAGGTGGACACTAAAAGAAAGCTACCATCAGGTAGGGTAGGCTCCAAAACCTGGTGGTCCCTGGTCAAGGACAGACACGGTTATCTGTCTGATGAACTCATTCCACCTCTAAATCGACAAGATGTGACCACCTCTACTAGTAGTCAAGAGAAGGCGGACCTCTTTGCTGAACACTTTGCTACCAAAATGCAAGTTCCTGATCCAGCAAGGGACCCTCCTTGGCTAGCTGCAAGAACTGTGTCAAAACTGTCAGTGGTGACAATAAGGCAGAAGGAGGTGCATTCCCTTCTTAAATCGCTTGACCAAGAAAAGGCTGTGGGCCCAGACAAGATGAGCCCAAGATTGCTGAGAAGATGTGCAGACCAGCTAGCAGCACCTCTAACTCGCATCTTTCAGCACTGCCTAGTACAGTGTAAATGACCCTCTCTATGGAAAGAGGCAAATGTAGTCCCTGTTCACAAAAAGAAGAGCAGAGCAGAAATCAGCAACTACAGACCAGTGTCACTCCTGTCAATCACTGGTAAGATCCTAGAGACAATAACCTCAAGATAAATGAAAGTTTTTTGACTACCACTCACTACTTTGTGATCATCAATATGGCTTCAGGAAAGGTTACTCTGCTGCTGATCTGTTGTTAAACCTCTCCACTAAGTGGCACCAGTCACTGGATGAATTCAAAGTCAGCTGTGTGGTAGCACTGGACATTGCTGGCGCTTTCGACCGGGTGTGGCACCAGGGCCTATTAGCAAAACTTCAAGCACTGGGAATTGCAGGCTCTACGCTATGTCTCCTCAGTGATTACCTTCATGGTAGATCTCTAAATGTAGTTTTCAATGGAACGGAATCAGCAAGACATCCTATTGGGGCAAGTGTTCCACAAGGAAGCGTGCTGGGACCATTGTTATGGAACGTCTACTTCAACGACCTTCTTCATCTCATCCCAGAATCACATGCATATGCAGACGACTGTACACTGACATTCACTTATCCAAGAGAAGAAATGCCAGCTGCTCTAAGCTGGTTACTTGGAGGTTACCTGGAGGTTATTACGGGGATCAACGCCCCCGCGGCCCGGTCCATGACCAGGCCTCCCGATGGATCAGGGCCTGATCAACTAGGCTGTTACTGCTGGCCGCACGCAGTCCAACGTAAGAGCCACAGCCCGGCTGATCCGGCACTGACTTTAGGTATCTGTCCAGCTCTCTCTTGACGGCAGCCAGGGGTTTATTGGCAATTCCCCTAATGCTTGATGGGAGGCTGTTGAACAGTCTTGGGCCCCGGACACTTATGGTGTTTTCCCTTAGTGTACCAATGGAGCCCCTACTTTTTATTGGCGGCATTTTGCATCGCCTGCCCAGTCTTTTACTTTCGTAGGGAGTGATTTCTGTGTGCAGATTTGGGACCATTCCTTCCAGGATTTTCCAAGTGTAGATTATGATATATCTCTCCCTCCTGCGTTCCAACGAGTACAAGTCAAGTGCTTCCAAGCGTTCCCAGTAGTTAAGGTGCTTGACAGAACTTATACGTGCAGTAAAGGATCTCTGTACACTCTCTAGATCTGCGATTTCACCTGCTTTGGATGGAGATGTTAATGTACAGCAGTATTCCAGCCTAGAGAGAACAAGTGATTTGAAAAGGATCATCATTGGCTTGGCATCTCTCGTTTTGAACGTTCTCATTATCCATCCTATCATTTTCTTTGCACGTGCGATCGTGGCACTGTTGTGATCCTATAGATGGCAAGTAACATTTGCACCAGAGAAAACGCAAATGATGATCGTCTCTAGGCACCATGATGGTAATGCAGTAGTAAGGATGAATGGGAGGGTGTTGGTACCTGGAGAAGAAATTGATATTCTTGGGGTGAAATTTGACTCCAAACTAACCATGAAGAACCATGTTGTAAATCTTGCAAACAAGGCAGCCAGGAAGCTTGCAGCACTTCGCCGTATCTCGCATCTGCTTGACAGTAGGGGTTGCAAGATTCTGTACGAGGCACAAGTACGCTCACACCTTGAGTATGCTCCACTTTCTTGGTTTGCCTGCCCCCCCCCCTCTCATCTGCGACTGCTTGACAGAGTACAGAACAGAGCAAGACGTCTCATCTCTCGCCTGGACCCATCCTGGATAGATCTGTCATTTCAGCAGAGCCTTCAACATAGGAGAGATGTGGGTGGCCTTACTGTTATGTACAAGGCCAATATTGTCAAAGTACCACACTTGGATCCACTTCGAGGACAGCGTGAAACAAGCTTTTAAGCCACAAGACGGGCAGAAAGCAGCAACTTCACTCTGGCTGTACCCTTCTCCAGAACATCACTCCATCTGAGATCATATATACCCAGGATGACTCGAGTATGGAACACATTCGTACAGCATAATGATGTCAACGAGATAAAGTCAGTTGATCAAATGAAAATGCTGGCCCACAGATGGCTCCAACTTCATCCTGTTCGCTACTTGTATGTCTCATAACAATAAAAATGCTTTCAAATGAGCTAATGTAGGTAACAGCTCTTAGCTTGTCAATAAAGTTAGGAATTCTTAACCTGTAAATAGCTTGTCAATAAAGCTAGCGATCCTTAACCTTGTCAAACCCTGTGTAAAAAAAAAAAAAAAAAAAAAAAAAGAGAGAGAGAGAGAAGAAGAAGAAGAAGAAGAAGAAGAAGAAGAAGAAGAAGAAGAAGAAGAAGAAGAAGAAGAAGAAGAAGAAGAAGAAGAAGAAGAAACAGAGAGAGAGATAGACTATTCGACCTTAAAGATATGTTGTTACTTTATGTACACATACTTGGTGCTGAACCTCCGGGTTTAAGGAGATTATGGACGACACTCACAGCTGTTCCTTCATGCGTCTCTTCCTGCATATCAATGTCTCCGTGTGTGTCCCTCTGGCCTGCAACACACCGGCTCCTGATGTGGGTTTGCAAATGATGATGACCGTACTGGCGCTGCTGTTGCGGATGATGATAATGATTATCATCATCATAAAAATGCATTCTTGCATTTCTTTCTGGTAAAGATAACTATGTTGTGGAATGATAATATCTGTAGCGGGGTATATTAAATGACGATTATGATGAAAATTATGATGATAATAATAATAATGATGATAATGATGATGAAGATGATGATAATGTTGAGCATAAACTGTAGCATACCGGTTTTGAGTGTTTTTCTTCCCTCTCAGACCAGCCTCAGTCCAGATTATCTTAGTGATAATCTGGACTGAGAAGTTAGCAGCAACAGCTTGGCCAACCAGACTGTTGCTGCTAGCTGCTCGCAAGTCCACATGACCATCACAACCTGGCTGATCAGGCAGTGGTAGGATCTCAGTCCCTCAAATTTCAAGTTGTTGAAGCAGGAATTCAAGTGGCAATTATATCATGAGATAATTTCCTAAAAACAATAACAATAAAAAATACCCTTCAAGGAGAGTATACTTGGAGAGTATACCTGGAGAGTATACCTGGAGAGTATACCTGGAGAGTATACCTGGAGAGAGTTACGGGGGTCAACGCCCCCGAGGCCCAGTCTGTGACCAGGCCTCGAGGAGAACTTGCTTCAGGAAAAGAACTGTGTACTATACAGTAGTACTATGTAGTACACAGTACTACTATACTGTATACTATTAAATCCGTTACCTTATAGATAGGCTCCCTGGCTAGCTATGACGTCACGAGTCCTGCCTCGGGCGTCTTCCCTGAGTTCCCGTAGACCTACAGACTGGGCGAGGGCTGGCATCTGGGCACATCGCATCTCGTCATATTTTACGCTACCAAGACACCCAACGAGTGTATTACTTCCCCCAGAATCTCCATAAGAACCCACACGACACAAGGAGTATGAGTTGTTCTTCCATCAATTGAATCAAATCATATTATTTTTAATTCTTCAGGCGCTGATAACCTCTAAGAATTCAATAATAATAATAATAATAATAATAATAATAATAATAATAATAATAATAATAATAATAATAATAATAAGAAGAAGAAGAAGAAGAAGAAGAAGAAGAAGATGATGAAGAAGAGGAACAAGAAGATTTTATTATTAATATTAATAATTATAATATTTTTTAATAAAAGGTAATAATAATAATAATTATCATAATAACAACGAAGAAAGATGGACACAGCAAAAAAGTATACATCTCTTATTCGTTATGCAATAGACATTTCCATTTATCACAGAAAGAAAACAGCGAAACTAAAAGTCGATGCCTGGGACACTAATGAAATTTGGTTTCAGTGGTCCACTGGATGGCTGTGTGGGAGCCGTATAATGTTACTCCACACCATCAATCCTCATGGGGGGGGGGGGTTCTTGTTAAAAAGTAATGGAAATGGCAAGAAGATGATAATCTTAGGTCTCTTGTGTTTCTTTGGAAGAGGATGATAATTTTGTGTTTCTTTGGAAGAGGATGATAATCTTTGGGTTCTTTTCAAAGAGGATGTTAATCTCTGGGTTCTTTTCAAAGAGGATGATAATCTCTGGGTTCTTTTCAAAGAGGATGTTAATCTCTGGGTTCTTTTCAAAGAGGATGTTAATCTCTGGGTTCTTTTCAAAGAGGATGTTAATCTCTGGGTTCTTTTCAAAGAGGATGTTAATCTTTGGGTTCTTTTCAAAGAGGATGATAATCTCTGGGTTCTTTTCAAAGAGGATGATAATCTCTGGGTTCTTTTTAAAGAGGATGATAATCTCTGGGTTCTTTTCAAAGAGGATGATAATCTCTGGGTTCTTTTTAAAGAGGATGATAATCTCTGGGTTCTTTTCAAAGAGGATGATAATTTCTGGGTTCTTTTCAAAGAGGATGATAATCTCTGGGTTCTTTTCAAAGAGGATGATAATTTCTGGGTTCTTTTCAAAGAGGATGATAATTTCTGGGTTCTTTTTAAAGAGGATGATAATCTCTGGGTTCACTGGAAAAAGGGCAATAATCTTTAGGTTCACTTGAAAAAGGATGATAAATCATATTTTGAATAATAGAGAGCTTATTAACATTGGAGCGTCAGATGAAACACAAAGAATAACATTTGAACAAGTTTGGGTGAGAATAAATAACCTCTGAGAATAATTCGAGGCGAGATGGATAAAATTCGAATGCACTTAGGAGACAATGAATAACATTTTTATTTAACTGGAGAAAATATAAAATCGAAAAATAGAAATAATTCAGCCAATAGAATGTGTATGTTTACAAAGGCTTAGAGCAGATAGAATAAATTTACTATCATGATAAATTTACTATCATGATAAAATTACTTTTATCATGATAGTACCGACATGTTAGTGAGTAAGATGCATGTCTTTATTGATGATAATAAAGACACCCTGGTGTTGCATCTTTGTCTTCGAAGAATCACATTGCTTAAATTAAGGTGTTGTCTTCTTCACAAATTTCAATTATGGGCAGATTTAGGGGTAAATCTCTAAGAAAGATAACGCAGTAACATGTTTTAAGTAACAAAATGTAATTAAAAAAATTTAAAGAAGCACGAACATATCAAGGTAATTTTTTTTATATAATCTCGTAATACAGACCCAAAGTAAAATATATGGAGCAGGAGAAGGAATAACGACCCAACTAAGAGCCACTTTCTACAGCCTTCTGTAGTTTCCCCTCTTA
>NC_091327.1:13569537-13582037 GCF_038502225.1 Cherax quadricarinatus
TTTAACTCCTCACATACCTCCTGATCATTTCTTGTGAGTTCTACACCTTCTCTCCTCAGTCTGATCACCTGGTCTTTGACTGTTTTCTTCCTCCTGATGTGGCTATACAACAGCTTCGGGTCAGTCTCGATTTTCGATGCTATGTTATTTTCATACTGCCGCTGGACCTCCCTCCTTACCTGTGCATACTCGTTCCTGGCTCTGCGACTAATCTCCCTATTTTCATGTGTTCTCTGCCTTCTGTACTTTTTCCATTCTCTATTGCACTTTGTTTTTGCCTCCTTACATCGTCGGGTAAACCAGGGGCTCGTTCTGGTCTTCCCATTGTTTCTGTTGCCCTTGGGAATAAACCTTTCCACTGCCTCCTTGCATTTTGTTTTTACATATTCCATCATTTCATTTACTGGCTTTCCTGCCAGTTCTCTGTCCCACGGAACCTCCTGCAGGAAGTTCCTCAACCCTATGTAGTCCCCTCTTTTGTAGACAGCCTGTACTGTCTGCACAGACAGCCCATGCTGTCTGCCAGCTTAGTTCATATTTCGCGCCACTCAAGTGCTGCCACCTATAGGCCTTGCCACTTCAGTATGCCCAGACTTGCCTCACCCTCACTCACACAGCGGCCTGGCATCAAGACACAAGGCCTCCCAGCTCTTTCTCGTGGGCATGGCCCTGCCCGGGCCATGGGCACAAACACACAAGCCTGTGTAACCCAACACTAGTTATCAATAAACAAAGAAGCCTCCGAAGACGTAGTTCGTTATAAATGGGTACTGTCTGCACAGACAGCCCATGCTGTCTGCCAGCTTAGTTCATATTTCGCGCCACTCAAGTGCTGCCACCTATAGGCCTTGCCACTTCAGTATGCCCAGACTTGCCTCACCCTCACTCACACAGCGGCCTGGCATCAAGACACAAGGCCTCCCAGCTCTCTCTCGTGGGCATGGCCCTGCCCGGGCCATGGGCACAAACACACAAGCCTGTGTAACCCACCTACGACTTAACAATAAAGTAAGAAGCCTCCGAAGAATTATATCATTCACCCCGCTACCATCCTACCAAACAAGCCATTATAAATGGTGACAGCGGTGCTCCGCAGCAGTTGTGTTTGCCCCGCGAGGAAGGAAGAGGTATGAAGTCATCTTCACTTCATCACCCTACACAAGAAGCATCCGTCTCTCAACGAGTTATCCTGATGTCGTGTCTGCACGTTTGAGCATCCAGACACAGGTACTAGCAGGATCCAGCCAAAATTTATCGAAATTCTCCGAGAATTGTGAGTGGCGTCACAGTGACCCCACGCTACAGCGTCCCAGTGACCCTACGCTGTTTCTCAAGTCACCAAGTCACGTGTTCAGCGTCACTTGTATGTTGCTGTTGTTGTTCAGCTCAGCACAGCTGTTTCAGCAAGCCAGAGGTGAGTTTTGTGGTGATTTCTGCGTCCAGTGTGTTTCCCCTGTGTTTGTGGGTGGGAGGAGGAACCGCCAGATGCCCGCCCTGCCATACACACGCACGCTCCTCGCCACCAGCCTACCATACACCACTCACCACTGCCCACTCCCTCTGCTGTGTTTTCTGCTGTTTTTCGTATGAATTCATTGCCAGTGCTGTGTATCCGAGTGCCCGAGGCCACTCGAAGCTACGTGGATTACGACGTCACGTGGGTGTGGCCGATGTCACGTAGACCTACAAAGCCACGTGAGTTACCAGATGTCCCAAGGCCACATGCTGTGGTCTGCTGCCCGCATCACATCGACGCCACCCACGATGCTGCCCGACTTCATGACGTCACGATGTCTGTTGACGTCACCTCACGATGTCTGCCTGACGTCACCTCGAGATGTCTGCTGACGTCACCCACGATGCTGCCCGACTTCATGACGTCACGATGTCTGCTGACGTCACCTCACGATGTCTGCCTGACGTCACCTCGAGATGTCTGTTGACGTCACTGCTGCTGACGTCACCTTGCGACATCACGCCTGACATCACATGATGTCACATCGAGTGTTCTAGTAATTATTTCAGTATTGTCGAGAAGATTGAGAGAAAATATATGTCGTGTGTTAATTAATTCCTCTCAGTCAGTGTTCTCACATGTTAGTGTACCGTATGTACAGCGGTGTGTTTTTAAAGTTTCCGTGTGTCCAGTGAGGTCTGTGGTCAGACCCTTGAGTTGCACCTCTGTGCTAAGTCACCCGCTTGACCAGTGTTTGACAGCTGATTTCTCAGCCCTGAGCGTATGAGCCCCCTTGTACAGAAAGCTTTTATGCTCGTCGCTCGTGATGTTCTGTAGAATCGTACCTGCTACGATTCCCATCGAGATTTGTTTCACTTCACCTCCAGACCGTCAGAGTGCAGTTATATGTAGAGAAACAAGTCTGGGGACGCTTAGGCTAACCTCTGCTATAACTCCAACTGTCGAGAGATGATACTCGTCAAGCCGCAGCCAGGCCTGTCGGCAGGCGCTGTGTCAGCCTCGTGTCACAAGCTTCAGTGAGCAGCCTGCACATAGAAGATGTCACTTTGACTGCTAGCTCTCTCACTGCAGTCTGGTGTATGATGTTACGACTCCCAGATGTTTCGCCCAGTCGTCTCTGCCACGACTCGCTCCACAACTCGCTTCACGCTCGCCGGCAGTGACAGCCCAGCGACAGTACCAGTCGAGAAGTGTCCTGAGTCGCTTGCCAGAAATCCTGCCCAGTTGCCGAGTTTTGTCGACGCCTCACTCGAGGGCACCAGCATGTCGTGCCCCAGGTTGAGTGAAAACCTGCAGCGACTCCTACGATGTCTGCTTCACCATTCCAGAGACCGTACCCTGTTACGTCACAGCTCAGCCGCAGCGATGTCTCCCGTGTTG
This sequence comes from Cherax quadricarinatus, assembly GCF_038502225.1. Classification (NCBI taxonomy): domain Eukaryota; kingdom Metazoa; phylum Arthropoda; class Malacostraca; order Decapoda; family Parastacidae; genus Cherax; species Cherax quadricarinatus. Next base: position 13,572,395 of record NC_091327.1, read on the forward strand.
CAGTATCTGTCCAGACGCAGGAATGCATGCAGTGATGCCCTTCGACGCTCATTGCCTTTGACCACGATGTTTAGCACACCCCACATGTTTTTTTCTTCCCTCCCTGTAGGAAGTTTTTTTTTCCATGTCCATATGTATATATATGTTTTTATTTTTGTGTTCTGTCCCCTGTTCCTACGAGAGAGAGACCGAGTTTCTTTTACTACCAGTATTGTCGCGTCGGGACGACGCGCGGTAGGTGGCCGAGCGTATGTAGACAGCCTGTACTGTCTGCACAGACAGCCCATGCTGTCTGCCAGCTTAGTTCATATTTCGCGCCACTCAAGTGCTGCCACCTATAGGCCTTGCCACTTCAGTATGCCCAGACTTGCCTCACCCTCACTCACACAGCGGCCTGGCATCAAGACACAAGGCCTCCCAGCTCTCTCTCGTGGGCATGGCCCTGCCCGGGCCATGGGCACAAACACACAAGCCTGTGTAACCCACCTACGACTTAACAATAAAGTAAGAAGCCTCCGAAGAAGTTTATTAACACCGCTCTACAGCCTACCAAATAAGACCGTTATACTTTTATAGTCTGGTTTTTCCCATTCAACTCCTGTTACTCTCTCCACTTGCAACTCCTCCCCCTCTGCCCCTTCTATCTTTCCTCATGATCTGGTATCCTGGTGGGAAGATTGCATCTGTTATTGTCTCCGTGAGTTTTGTTTCTGTAACTGCTATGATGTGTGTGTGTACTCACCTAGTTGTACTCACCTAGTTGAGGTTGCGGGGGTCGAGTCCGAGCTCCTGGCCCCGCCTCTTCACTGATCGCCACTAGGTCACTCTCCCTGAGCCGTGAGCTTTATCGTACCTCTGCTTAAAGCTATGTATGGATCCTGCCTCCACTACATCGCTTCCCAAACTATTCCACTTACTGACTACTCTGTGGCTGAAGAAATACTTCCTAACATCCCTGTGATTCATCTGTGTCTTTAGCTTCCAACTGTGTCCCCTTGTTACTGTGTCCAATCTCTGGAACATCCTGTTTTTGTCCACCTTGTCAATTCCTCTCAGTATTTTGTATGTCGTTATCATGTCCCCCCTATCTCTCCTGTCCTCCAGTGTCGTCAGGTTGATTTCCCTTAACCTCTCCTCGTAGGACATACCTCTTAGCTCTGGGACTAGTCTTGTTGCAAACCTTTGCACTTTCTCTAGTTTCTTTACGTGCTTGGCTAGGTGTGGGTTCCAAACTGGTGCCGCATACTCCAATATGGGCCTAACGTATACGGTGTACAGGGTCCTGAACGATTCCTTATTAAGATGTCGGAATGCTGTTCTGAGGTTTGCTAGGCGCCCATATGCTGCAGCAGTTATTTGGTTGATGTGCGCTTCAGGAGATGTGCCTGGTGTTATACTCACCCCAAGATCTTTTTCCTTGAGTGAGGTTTGTAGTCTCTGACCCCCTAGACTGTACTCCGTTTGCGGCCTTCTTTGCCCTTCCCCAATCTTCATGACTTTGCACTTGGTGGGATTGAACTCCAGGAGCCAATTGCTGGACCAGTTCTGCAGCCTGTCCAGATCCCTTTGTAGTTCTGCCTGGTCTTCGATCGAGTGTATTCTTCTCATCAACTTCACGTCATCTGCAAACAGGGACACCTCAGAGTCTATTCCTTCCGTGTGTGTGTGTGTGTGTGTGTGTGTGTGTGTGTGTGTGTGTGTGTGTGTGTGTGTGTGTGCGTGTGTGTATTCAACAAACAGAAGAATGGACTTGGGACTCGAAACGTGGTCCTGACAAGTAACAGGTCTTGTGTTACATCACTGAGCTACGAGGTTGACAGTCAAAAAATACCACCAGTACCACCACCTCCCCATCTCGCATCTTCCCTCTTTTGCTCTGGACGTTAAATCCATCTGCTTTCCAGGCTTCCAGAACAAATTGATCTCCAAAACAGCTTCATATGCTCAGCAAAAGTTGCTGAAAAAGACTTACCCATTACCTAACTGGACCTTCTGTTGTACTACCTGACCACTCTTTTATCTCAAGTCAGATGAGGTTCAAAGGTGTACATTTTGAGACAATACTCTACTCACCATGCCACACCACACAAAACCTGGTGCCCAGCGAACTTGGTGCTTGCATCAGAACCAGTGATATCAGGTAAGTGGAACAAGTTGTTTCCTCTCCACTCACACATACACTGAACCACGAGAAGTATTTTAGAAGTTTAACAATCCACAACCGAACAAAATTATTTACAGATATTTTATGTTTGGCTAAAGGAGGTGTGAACATCTACATCTTGGGACAAAGAATGCAGTACCCAAAACTAATGTTTCTCCATTACTTTTGTGTGTGTGTGTGTGTGTGTGTGTGTGTGTGTGTGTGTGTGTGTGTGTGTGTGTGTGTGTGTGTGTGTGTGTGTGTGTGTGTGTGTGTGTGTGTGTGTGTGTGTGTGTGTGTTTGCGTGTGTGTGTGTGTGTGTGTGTGTGTGTGTGTGTGTGTGTGTGTGTGTGTGTGTGTGTGTGTGTGTGTGTGTGTGTGTGTGTGTGTGTGTGTGTGTGCGTGCGTGCGTGTGTGCATGCAGTACCCAAAACTAATGTTTCTCCACTACTTTTCATCCATCCTCCTCCATTACAACCCCCCATCCACTCTCACTTTCTGCCTCATGTCTTTCATCCTTCGCAAAGTTCCTAACAAATCTGCACCGTCCCTTCGGTGTTGTCTGTCTGCCTTGAATAAACTCTTGTCTCTGTTAAAGTTGTCTAGAAAGCAGAGGTACAAGATAAGGAGAAATAAAAAATCGATGAGAAGGAATAATATGAATAAGCAGAGGAGAATACAACGAAGACTAGGGGCAAAGAAGACGATGATTAAATAGAAAGAGACCGAAATAGAGTTAGAAGTAGAGAGTAATATTGAATTTTAAATTCAAATAAACGAGCAAACAAGGAAAAAAAGAAGTTATAATATAAACTATATTAAGAAAATATAATAAAACAAAACACATAGGAGAACTTCCCAAGTCCGTGTGAGTCGCAGAAGCTCGAGGAAAAACAATGTTTCTTCAAGTGACAAAAAACTAAACTTTTCCTGAAGAGACATTTTTTAATCAGGCTATTTAATTGAGGCAAAAGATCCCCCGGGAGATTCCAGAAGAAATTACTGGATGACGCACAATTAATCAAGTAGGCGGGCGAGGCTTCCTTTACACAAATTACATAGTGTAATCTGCGGAATTAGAAACATACAGCCATCGTTCCCGACTGCTGCGGGAACGATTAGGTCCTCTCAAGATGGTTTCACTGTGACAGTCCAAGATGTAAAGTTGCTACGATTGGCTGATCACTAATTCCGGGAGGATTTCGCAGAGGGAGTTAAATTACAGGTGTAAGTGATTGAAGAAGCGAGTACGTAGGTGGCCAACGGAATTAATGATAATTTGTAAAGACTTACCCCGCCGTCTGCTGTGACAGAGTAGCTCTGGGAGGAGCGGGAGGTGGTTAAGAGAAGAGGAAATGACACAATTACCTCTTTCTTTTTTACAACCGGAACTGAGAGATGGCGGAGCTTGCAGGGGGCCCTGTGTGGTAGTGTTGCTAAGGTACGTGTCAGTATTGGTGATGTGTGTGGTGTTGTTCATGTGTGTCAGCATTGGTAGTGTATGTGGTATTCTTCTTGTTGAGGTGCATGTAGTGGTATTGCTGTGGTCTGTCTCAGTAATAGTGTATATGTGTGTGTTTATGTTTGTGTGTGTGTGTGTGTGTGTACTCATCTAATTGTACTCACCTAATTGTGGTTGTAGGTGTCGAGACTCAGCTCCTGGCCCCACCTCTTCACTGAACGCTACTAGGGCCTCTCTCTCCCTGCTCCCTGAGCTTTATCATACCTCGTCTTAAAGCTATGTATGGTTCCTGCCTCCACTACATCACTCTCCAGACTGCTCCACTTCCTGACCACTCTATGACTGAAGAAATACTTTCTAACTTCCCTGTGACTCATCTGCGTCTTCAACTTCCAAGAGTGACTCCTCGTTTCTGTGTCCCCTCTCTGGAATATCTTGTTTTTGTCCACCTTGACTATTTCGCGCAGTATTTTGTATGTCGTTATAATGTCTCCCCTAACCTTCCTGTCCTCCAGTGTCGTCAGGCCGATTTCCCTTAACCTTTCTTCGTAGGGCATTCCCCTTAGCTCTGGAACTAACCAAGTCGTAAACCTTTTGCACTTTCTCTAATTTCTTAACGTGCTTGACCCGGTACGGGTTCAAACCGGTGTTGCATACTCCAATATTGGCCTGACGTACCCGGTGTACAGTGCCTTGAAAGATTCCTTACTAAGGTATCGGAACGCTAATCTCAGGTTTGCCAGGCGCCCATATGCTGCAGCAGTTATCTGGTTGGTGTGTGCTTCCGGAGACGTGCTCGGTGTTATACTCACCCCAATATCTTTCCCCTTAAGCGAGGTTTTCAGTCTTTGGCCACCTAGCCTATACTCTGTCTGCGGTCTTCTTGAATTCGAAAAGCCAGTTGCTTGACCACGTATCCAGCCTGTCCAGATCTCTTTGAAGTCCTGCCTCATCCTCATCTGATTTAATTCTCCTCATTAACTTCACATCATCTGCGAACAGGGACACCTCTGAGTCTATCCCTTCCATCATGTCATTCACATATACCAAAAATAGCACTGGTCCTAGGACCGACCCCTGTGGGATCCCGCTAGTCACAGGTGCCCACTGTGATACCTCATCACATACCATGATTCATTGTTGCCTCTCTATCAGGTATTCTCTGATCCATTGCAGTGCTCTTCCCGTTATATTTGCCTGATCCACTAGTTTCTGCACTAATCTCTTGTGAGGAACTGTGTCGAAGGCCTTCCTTCAGTCCAAGAAAATGCATTCAACCCACCCCTCTCTGTCGTGTCTTACTTCTGTAACTTGTCATAAAACTCCAGAAGGTTTGTGAATCCGTGCTGGTTGTCGTTTATAATCTTGTTCCGTTCCAGGTGCTCCACCACACTCCTCCTGATAATCTTCTCCATGACTTTGCATACTATTCACGTCAGTGACACTGGTCTGTAGTTTAGTACCTCTTTTCTATCTAATTTTTTAAAAATGGTAACTACATTTGCCGTCTTCCATATATCGGGTAGCTGCCCAGTTTCAAAGGATGTGTTGAAGATTGTGGTTAATGGCACACACAGCATTTCTGAGATGTTGTCCGGTCCCATTGCCTTTGAGGTATCAAGGTCACTTAGCAGCTTCTTCACCTCCTCCTCAGTTGTGTGTATGTCATCCAGCACTTGTTAGTGTTTTCCCTGTTGGTGTCCCCCTCTGTCCTGTCTTCCCAGAGTCCTTCCTGTCTCCAATGTGAATACTTCCTTAAATCTCGTGTTGAACTCCTTGCATACCTCTTGATCGTTTCTTGTGAGTTCTCTACCTTCTTTCCTCAGCCTGATCACCTGGTCTTTGACTGTTGTCTTTCTCCTAATGTGGCTAAACAGCATTTTCGGGTCAAACTTGACTTTCGATGCTATGTCGTTTTCGTACTGTCGCTTGACCTCCCTCTTTATCTGGCTCTTCGATTGATCTCCTTATTTTCCTGTACCTCTTCCATTCTCTAATGCACTTAGCTTTTCCTCTCTACACCTTCGGATAAACCAAGGACTCGCTTTGGTCTTCCCATTGTTTCTGTTGCCCTTGGGAACAAACCTTTCCTCTGCCTCCTTGCATTTTGTTGTTACATATTCCATCATTTCGCTTACTGACTTTTCTACCAGTTCTGTGTCCCACTGAACCTCCCGCAGGAAGTTCCTCTTACCTGTGCAGCCCCCTCATACCTCATACCTGTTCCTCATACCTGTGTGTATGTGTGTGTGTTTGTGTTCTTTTTTTGTGTGTGTGTCAATGTGTGTTTTTGTGCGAATGTGTATGGGGAGGGTAAACAATGGTACGGCATGTATCACACAGCATGTAGCCCGAGCAACTTTATATAGAGAAACAAGACAGACACTCTTATATAGCTGCACTGTTCAGAAACTCTCCTGTCCTCCTAGCTGAACCTTCCCAGCTCCTGCATGCTACATCTCTTCGGTTACTCTTGATAACACGAACTGAACATGAAGATTATTTTTTCAGTTAACAGCAAATTAACTGTGATCTGATTAACAACCTGAATGTGCGTTTTTGGCATTAATATAAACAGAAATTATATTTGTGATAAAGTTGACAGTATCTTCACTAAAGCACAAAGATTCTGATTAAAATATCCCGAAGTATTTTGGAAGCCATCTGATCCTCAATTTCCATTTGAGATCACAAAGACTGGAACGAAAAAGAACTTCCTCAAATTGCAACTATCGAGGATCAAAGAAATTAAGTATCAAAAACACAACTACTCGCCACCGAAGCTTCATAGAGAATATGACGGCAAATGGATGTACATAGGCGTAATATTAAAAGGCATGGATAAGACAACATAATATGCAGAAAAACCTTTTATTACGGCAACGTCTCGCTCACGAGTGAGCGAAACATTGTCCTAATAAAAGCTTCTTCTATTTATGAATATCGTGTTCGTACTCCTGACTGTAAATTTAACAAATTCTGTAGATTTAACAAATTTGAATCAGGTGCCGTAACTCCTGAAGGAAAGCGCCTCCTCCTTCACGTCAACCAAGTAGAAGCAAATTTTGAGAAGTCTTCTTTATCGGATTATGAGTTTCTTGTACACCAGCAGCTCACTCCGTGAGTGGTAGGAGTGGTCGTTTGTTGTTCACCCTCAGCTCATCCTGTGACTCGTTTCTAAATGTGAACCAGCAGATCATTCTGCGACCCATTGTTTGTTGTGCACCCGCGGCTCATCCTGTGAGCGGTAGTTTGTTGCACACCTGGAGTTCGTAATGTGAATGGTAGTTTATTGCACAACAGAAACTCATAATGTGAGTGGTAGCGAAGAAGACCCAAAGAGGACACAAAGGGTGTTTATGTAGGGTCCCCAGCGAGTCGATAGTTATAACTTTAGTTGTTACAGAGTTGAATAATTACATAAATAACAATCTCCTGACATAATTAATATTTATGAAGCAAAAATGTCGAGACAATATAAAGATTTAAAGTTTAATATCACTGTTATTTTTGTTTTTCTCATATATTTATGGGAAAGCACTAAGCCCGTACGGCAGATGCAGCGCTCAGAGGAATATGAAGTAGCTTTAATTCCTTGGATCAGGAACTCTTTTGCTCATAGATTTCAGTTACCAGTTTACGTCATGGAGGATAGCTGAGAGGGAGAGACTTCATAATTACCCAGAGTCCTGATTATCACATGTAATTTAAGAGGCAATTAGTCTACTGTTGAAGAGCCCTTAATGATACAGTGTTGTAGCCCGTAAGTCAGACGTGGGACATGTTAACACACACAAACACACACACACACACACACACACACACACACACACACACACACACACACACACACACACACACACACACACACACACACACACACACACACACACACACACACACACACATCGAGGATATCATGTATGAAAGGCCCCTGGGAGCTAGTGATCATGTGGTTCTGTGCTTCAACTACATAGTTGAGCTCCAAGTGGAGAGAGTAGTAGGAATAGGTTGGGAAAACCAAACTACAAAAGGGGGAACTACTCAGGCATGAGGAACTTCCTTCAAGACATTCAGTGGGAGAGGGAACTGACAGGAAAACCGGTACAAGAAATGATGGACTATGTGGCAACAAAATGCAAGGAGGCAGAGGAGAGGTTTGTTCCCAAGGGAAACAGAAATAATGGGAAGAACAGAACGAGTCCTTGGTTCACCCAAAGGTGTAGGGAGGCAAAAACTAGGTGTACTAGAGAATGGAAAAGGTACAGAAGACAGAGAACTCAGGAAAATAAAGAGATTAGCCGAAGAGCCAGAAATGAATATGCACAGATAAGAAGGGAGGCTCAGCGACAATATGTAAATGACATAGCATCAAAAGTCAAGACTGACTCGAAGCTGTTGTACAGCCACATCAGGAGGAAAACAACAGTCATGGACCAGGTAATCAGACTGAGGAAGGGTGATGGGGAATTCACAAGAAACGACCGAGAGGTATGTCAGGAGCTCAACACGAGACTTAAAGAAGTATTTACGGTGGAAACCAGTAGGACTCCAGGAAATCAGAACAGGGGGGTACACCAGCAAGTGCTGGATGAGGTACATATAACCAAGGAGGAGGTGAAGAAGCTGCTATGCGAACTTGACACCTCAAAGGCGGTGGGACCAGACAACATCTCTCCGTGGGTCCTTAAAGAGGGAGCAGAGATATTGTGTGTGCCATTAACAAAGATCTTCAACACATCATTTGAAACTGGGCAACTCCCTGAGGAATGGAAGATGGCAAATGAAGTCCCAATTTTTAAGAAGGGAGACAGACATGAAGCACTAAACTACAGACCTGTATCGTTAACGTGTATAGTATGCAAGGTCATGGAGAAGATCCTCAGGAGGAGAGTGGTGGAGCACCTGGAAAGAAACAAGTGTATAATTGACAACCAGCACGGTTTCAGGGAAGGAAAATCCTGTGTCACAAACCTACTAGAGTTTTATGACAAGGTGACAGAAGTAAGACAAGAGAGAGAGGAGTGGATCGACTGCATTTATTTGGACTGCAAGAAGGCCATCGACACAGTTCCTCACAAGAGGTTACTGCAAAAGCTAGAGGATTAGGCACACATAACAGGAAAGGCACTGCAATGGATCAGAGAATACCTGACAGGGAGGCAATAACGAGTCATGGTACGTGACGAGGTGTCAGAGTGGGCGCCTGTGACAAGCGGGGTTCCACAGGGGTCAGTCTTAGGACCTGTGCTGTTCTTGGTATATGTGAACGACATAACGGAAGGGATAGACTCAGAAGTGTCCTTGTTTGCAGATGATGTGAAGTTAATGAGAAGAATCAAATCGGATGAGGATCAGGCAGGACTACAAAGAAACCTGGACAGGCTACAAGCCTGGTCCAGCAACTGGCTCCTTGAGTTTAACCCTGCCAAATGCAAAGTCATGAAGATTGGGGAAGGGCAAAGAAGACCGCAGACACAGTATAGTTTAGATGGCCAAAGACTGCAAACCTCACTCAAGGAAAAAGATCTGGGGGTGAGTATAACACGGTGCATATCTCCTGAGGCGCACATCAATCAGATAACTGCTGCAGCATACGGGCGCCTGGCAAACCTACGGATAGCGTTCCGATACCTCAATAAGGATTCGTTCAAGACTCTGTATACCATTTACGTCAGGCCCATACTGGAGTATGCAACACCAGTTTGGAATCCACACCTAGTCAAGCACGTCAAGAAATTAGAGAAAGTGGAAAGGTTTGCAACAAGACTAGTCCCAGAGCTACGGGGATTGTCCTACGAAGAAAGGTTGAGGGAAATCGGCCTGACGACACTGGAGGACAGGAGGGTCAGGGGAGACATGATAACGACATATAAAATACTGCGCGGAATAGACAAGGTGGGGAAAGACGGGATGTTTCAGAGAAGGGACACAGACACAAGAGGTCACAATTGGAAGTTGAAGACTCAGATGAATCAAAGGGATGTTAGGAAGTATTTCTTCAGTCATAGAGTAGTCAGGCCGTGGAATAGCCTAGA
>NC_091327.1:13584537-13609537 GCF_038502225.1 Cherax quadricarinatus
GCCCAAATTATTTCATTAAATCCTGCCACATGCAGTGAACACGAAAATTTTTTTGAAATTCTTAACAATTTGCAAACAAGAGACATTATTTACAAACATTATCTCTCAGTCCACAGCAGGATTAGATCCTACACACTCTACATTAAAGTACACAGTGATGTACTGAAGTTGATTAGGAGGACAAACTGCTTTCACACACCTTAATGATTTGGTCATAGTTCTTACTCTTCTCTTTTACTCTCTCTCATTACCATTGCATGATAATGCGAGAAAGATGTACAACTTCTTCATCGACTTATCACTCTATTTCCTCAATTAACTCAAGAGTTCTCATAATTACTAAATATTATTACATATTTTACGAAGGACATTGGCATTTTCTGCAAAAGTGCGTTCTGTGATGGGTTAGGTGCTTGCGTGCATGCAGTGCAACTTCCATCTGTGCCGCACTTCGTGAAACGAGGAAAAATATGTGAAACTGTTGTCTGGATCTGTTAGTGGACGGTGTGGTGGGTGTTACTGCAGATAATTCAAGGTTACGCCAAACTTACTGCTTGTGGACACCTGATCCAGTCTCTCTGACGTCATTTTTACGACTTTGAAAGCTGTCGTCAGTGTGTATAGTGTTACTGGGGTTTTCCTTGTTATATATATATATATATATATATATATATATATATATATATATATATATATATATATATATATATATATAAAATTGTAACCACGAATGGGTGGTATTTAACCAACAACACTGCGACTAACCGAGGACTCGAACCCGTGTCGCTTTAGCCCGCCTCATGGCGAAAGGAATTCACGAAGCTCTAACCCACGGGACCACCCAATCCTACAAAGATCACACCCAGCAGAGCTAGTTGTTTTGCCGTGATCTGAGGACATGCGATGTTGTGGGTGCCTCAGAGCTAATTTTATTCTACTCCCCGTTTGGTGTACTAGCCTCCACGAGCAGTATATATATATATATATATATATATATATATATATATATATATATATATATATATATATATATATATATATATATATATATATATATATATATATATATATATATATATATATATATATATATTAATGTAACCACGAACGAGTGGTGATTAATTTTTTCATATCATTATGCTGCTGTAGCTCTAATGCTAATTACTAAATCATCACCATTCAGTGGGACTGCCTTGATGCCAGTTAGGGGGGTAGGGGGGCATCTAGGTCCATTCACTTCCTTGAATCAGACCTAATTACCTTTCATTTCCCAGGCTCTGCATGAGCCCTACAGATTTACCACTTCCTCATGCATATAAGAATAGTAAGTCATCAGCAAGAGCCATGCTGCCATAATTGCATCATTGCAGGGAACTATAATGATATCAACAGATGAAACATAATGAGAAAGTTGCAAGAAAATAATCCATTGTGATAATACCAAGCTGCCATAATAAACAATGAGAAAAACGTTAGAAAATACTTGTGGTGGAAGGTAATAGTTGCGGAAATGAAGCGGAGCCATCATCAGAAGGAACAACAAGACAATTGTCTGCAAACAATATACAAAAAAAGTCATTAAGACTCCTCGGAGATGTGAGTTACTTGATCAAATTAAAGGTGAGAAAATCAGTCAGTAAGTCTAGTATATTTTTGACACATCTGATTTTTATAGCAAAACTTGATACATCAGGAGAGTGTTGCTACCAGCTTCTAAATGACAACTGCACAGTGGTAACAAAAGCTAGCTACGTTTCGCTGTCGTAATCCATCACGCTGGATGGGGCTCATACAATGTGTTGAAATCTGTCAACCAGACTCACGAAATCGTAATGACACGATTGCAAACAAACCATACCACGGGCGGGGTTAGAACCCGCTATCAGAGAGTTCTGAGACTCTGATCGCGGGTTCTAACCCCGCCCGTGGTATGGTCTGTCAACCAGAGCTAGGAGACTTCAGCAGGGCATTGTTGATATTTTCAACTATACCTGCATACTGTGTGTATGTGTGCCTGTGTGATAGTAACCAGCTGTCAAAGGTATCTGTCAATAGATACTTGGCCTGTTATGTGTGGTATGTGTTGGTGTGCACTTAGTACTGCTTGTCATAGGCACTTGCAGATAGACACTTGACCTGTTTTGTGTATTACCATCAGTCAAGAGCCCTTTCGTGTGCCGAAGGTCGTATGTGCGTGTCTTGGTGTGTGTTTTAGAGACATGAAATAATCCAGACTACTATAGCTTATACCAGGAAGGATACTTTCATTCATCTTCTAAAAGGCCTCTACACAGCAGGTCCATATCAATGGTAGTATCGGCACAGGTCGACGCGCGACACTTCATACACGCCGGCGTGTAATGACTTATGTGCTAACCTCACTGTTATCTTCGGCAGGAAGGTACTGGCAGGGAAAATATATTATCCAAACCTGAAGTGACTTGCCAATGAAAATCTCAGACGCTCATTGCTTCATTGTGAATACATTTTCGCATTAGCGTCATCATTAGTAGGTAACTGAGAGGCACGATTATTGTTATTATTAGTAGTAGTAGTAGTATTGGTAGTTGGTAGTATTTTTATAATTATTATTATTGGCAGTACTAGTAGTAGTACTTTTATTATTATTTTTATTATTATTATTATTATTATTATTATTATTATTATTATTATTATTATTATTATTATTATTATTATTATTATTATTATTATGATTATGATTATATTCAATGGGGAATGCTAAATACATAGAGGCTATACAGCGCCTGAGCAATATGGGGAGATTACCTTCAATCCAAATTATGAAAAAAAGCTAATTCTTTGGATTACGGGGACTTCGCTGCCACCAGAAAACCCTTGTGATTAAAGGTGGCGTTATTATGGTCGCTGAACGTTCGTATAATAATCGAGTAATGAAGATGAAGTCTCTAGTGGCTTGTGTGACACAGTGTACAATATTTATTACAATAGGCTCGACTGTTAAATTTGCCTTTTCTAGTCACTGAGCTACGTAAAGGAATGTTTTTCTGAGTCATTTTTCCTAGATATTTTATATTTTTGCTGTCCTTTTGTAAAATGCGATTACTTATCTAGTATACAATAATTTAATAATAAAGAAACACAATGAAATATATTTTTCTCGTTAGGTTCAGAATCCTTTTTGGCAAAATTTTTGCATATACAAATTTTTGCTTGCCTTATTTGGCAAGAAGAGCGTTGCTATTTAAGCCAAAATCGCAAGTTTTACTTAGGCAACACAAATACCCACACACTCACACATGCTAACCTTCCTATGGTGTATAAATATACCTAATTGGATGAATCTTATTGTCGTAGCTGACCCAGTGGCTAAGGCGACGGTCTGGAGTTTTGAGATTCTCTGATCGCGGGATGTAACCCCGCCCGTGGTATGGTTTATATATACATTTTTGTCAATGTATTTTGTTTTTAAATAAAGTCCACATAGAATATAGGATGTAGGGGGTTGTAGAAGAAAATATTCCAACAGCTCCACTGCTTGTAGAGGCTAGCTCAGAGGCACCCACACCACCGTACATCCTCGGATGAAGGTAAAACATTTAGCTCTGCTGGGTGCTTGATTCTTGTAGGATTTGGTGTCCTGTATGTCATAGCGTCATGTGATTTTCGCTCACCATGAGGCGGGCCAAAACGACATGGGTTCGAATCATATATATATATATATATATATATATATATATATATATATATATATATATATATATATATATATATATATATATATATATATATATATATATATATATATATATATATATATATATATATATATATATATCTATATGTATATATGTATATATATATACATATATACATATAGATATATATATATATATATATATATATATATATATATATATATATATATATATATATATATATATTTATATGCAAAACAACCACTGTGAAAGAATAGAGAAATTCCAAGCGCTTTCGTGACTACTCACATTATCAAGGAAAAATGTTTCTTGATAATGTGAGTAGTCACGAAAGCGTTTGGAATTTCTCTATTCTTTCACAGTGGCTGTTTTGCATATTCTGAAATCACCTGTTTACTGTGATCTTATTGCATATATATATATATATATATATATATATATATATATATATATATATATATATATATATATATATATATATATATATATATATATATATATATAAATATATATATATATATATATATATATATATATATATATATATATATATATATATATATATATATATATATATATTTATGTATATATATATATATATATATATATATATATATATATATATATATATATATATATATATATATATATATATATATATATATATATATATATATATATATATATATATATATATATATATATATATATATATATATATATATATATGTCGTGCCGAATATGTAAAACTGGTCATTTAGCAAGAACTCATTTAAAATTAAATTCTTTCTAAAATTTTCTCTTATACTTTTAAAGATATATTTTTTTCATTATTGTTAATGTAAAAATTTTCAATTTTGCTACAAAAGATTCGTAGAAAACTTACCCAACCTTATTATAACAAGAACAATTTATTTCAGCCTAACCCAACTAAATATTTTTGAGATTTGTTTACAATAATTTAATACTATACATACACAGTGAAATATATTTTTTTCGTTAGGTTCAGAATGATTTTGGCGAAATTATTGCATACACAAATTTTCACTTGTCCTATATGGCAAGATGAGCGTTACTATTTAAGCGAAGATAGCAAGTTCTGCCTATTCGGCACGACATATATATATATATATATATATATATATATATATATATATATATATATATATATATATATATATATATATATATATATATATATATATATATGTACATATACATCGTCAGACTGCCTGGAAAGAAATAAAGGTTGTAGAGGCCACAATGAGAGGTCAAGAACAAGGGAAGGGGACGCTAAAATTAATATTCCACCTCGGAAGCATCCTGTTTTTCCCAGGCCAGACATGGTAGCAGCCGCCCGGCTTCCTTCTCTACCCACCCCACTGTGAGGACGGTCATTCCTGTAATTAATGTGCTGTACCTGAGTACAATATATTGTTGTAGAGTAGATAAAATGGTCAGATCTCGAGTTATCCATTCGTCGTCAGTCGCCTTCCCTACAGAGACTGGCCATTAAGATTAACCTTAACAGTGTGGCTAATGGGATTTTTGCATACATATATAAATATAATAAATGTAGTGAACTGTATATATATATATATATTTATATATATATATATATATATATATATATATATATATATATATATATATATATATATATATATATATATATATATATATATATATATATATATATATATATATATATATATATATATATATATATATATATATATATATATATATATATATATATATATATATATATATATATAGAGTTGGGCCAGCGGGCCTGCTGCAGTGTTCCTTTTCTTATGAGTCGCGCATCAGGTATTGCTTTGTTGTGGGATGTGATAGTGAGGTGTGGGATAGATCCTTTTATATGCCTTCATTTAATGCATTGCTTTCATTGTTCCTTGATAATGTGAGTAGTCACGAAAGCGCTTTTAATTTCTCTATTTTTTCACAGTGGTTGTTTTTCACACACACACACACACACAAAGACACACACACACACACACACACACACACATACACACACACACACACACACACACACACACACACACACACACACACACACACACACACACACACACACACACACACACACACACACACACACACACACACACACACACACACACATATATATATATATATATATATATATATATATATATATATATATATATATATATATATATACAGTGTGCAGGATCACATATGCCCCCCAGCAGAGAGCAGCCCACAGCCTCCACAGGCAGATGACAATTTTAATGGCAACCTCGTCACTTGCGATAACCTTCTGTTGGCATTCAAATCCACTGCTAGCAGTACACTATCCCACATCCCTAAAGCGGCTCGCCCATATGCAGCAGGGAAATTCACAGACCTTCTTAAGCGGGTGAATGGAGGTTCCACCAACTTAGAAGCCCGAGGCACCATCCAAGCATGGCGCAACCTACTCTTGTTCGGTAATGTCTGTCTTGCAGTTCCTGAAAGACGAGGCAAACTGCTAACCACGTCAGTTATCAAGGCAATGCGCAACTACCCAAGAACTGACAACTGTGTCCCTCTGCCCCATCATCGCAGGATTCAAAGAGGTAGACCCAAAAAAAGTCCCACTGAAAATGAGAAAATTTGCGCACAGGTTAGCAAAAAAATAGAAGAAGGTAACACAGTGGGAGCAATAAGAATAATTACAAGTGATGACACTGTAGCCCCCAAGAATGAGACCACGGCCCAAGCACTAAGAGACAAGCATCAAACCAGGGACACCATAGCTACCAACGACAACCCTGAGGAAGACCCCATCATTGAACAATTAATTTTGCCCGAATCGGAAGTCTATAAGGCGATCGTGTCATTTCCAGCAGGATCTGCAGGTGGTTACACTGGAATTCGACCTCAGCACCTCAAAGAGATGGTAAATCCAGTACTCGGTGAATCTGCATCATTTCTTCTCACTGAGTTAACAACTTTCGTCAACAATTGCCTGGCTGGGCGAATCCCAGAAAAAATTAAACCTTTCTTTTTGGAGCCTCACTATGTGCTTTGAAGAAGAGGGATGGGGGAATCAGACCCATTGCAGTTGGAAACACCCTTCGCCGTCTCGTTGCCAAAGCAGCAGTGAGAAACATTCGCCTAGAAGCTGCCACTTTACTCCAGCCACACCAACTGGGCTTTGGGGTCTCTCAAGGCAGTGAAGCTGCAGCTCATGCCGCAAGGGCCTACATCAGGGACCTACCAGAAGACAAGGCCATAGTCAAACTTGATTTTAGAAATGCCTTTAATATGGTGAAGAGAGATGCTGTTTTGCCAGCTGTTCGGGATCGGTTCCCCAGTCTCTTTCCCTTCATTTCAACCGGCTACAGCAAACCCTCAATTCTTTTGTTTGGAGAACATGAAATTCAATCATCAGAGGGTGTTCAGCAGGGTGACCCACTCGCTCCACTTCTCTTCTGCTTATCAGTAAGAGAACTAATTTCCAGCCTACGCAGTGAGCTCAATATCTGGTACCTGGATGACGGCACTCTGGCAGGTACTGAAGAGTCCCTGGTGGGGGACCTACAACGGTGAAAACACAGGGAGAAGACTTGGAACTCATCCTCAATCCCTCCAAGTGTGAAATCATCACAGCGAACCAGGAAATAATCAATGCTGTGCGAAGAATCCTCCCGGAAGTCTCAATTATCACTCCGTCCAACAGTACCCTCTTGGGGGCACCGCTGGGTCACCAGGCCATCGACACTGTCCTCAGGGACAAATTGAATGACCTGATGAGAATGGAGGAGAGAATAAGCGATCTTGATGCCCATGATGCTCTGTATCTCCTCACAAGGTGTCTTACTATGCCAAGACTCACTTACTTCTTGAGGTGTGCACCCTTTTTTGACAACCCAACACTCGATGAATATGATGCACACCTGAGATCAACTTTTAAGAAGGCACTGAACCTGTCACTAGAGGATGAGCAATGGGATCAGGCAACCCTCCCAGTGCGACTGGGAGGTATAGGGGTGCGTAAAGCAACGCATGTTGCTTTGCCTGCTTTTCTGTCTTCGTGTTTGGCTTCCGGTGCATTAGTCAAGAAGATAGTATCCGAACGCTTGAGAGACGTGGTAGGAGCTCAAGACCCCAGGTTTACTGAAGCAGCGATTCGGTGGGACACCCTTACAGACTCCTCCAGTAGACCAGCTCCTCCCAAACAGCACAAACAGTCCCACTGGGACAAACCGATCATGGAAAAAATCGCCAACACAATGCTCTCCAATGCTTCAGGAAAGGACAAAGCTCGTCTCCTGGCAGTGAAGGCACCACACTCAGGAGATTTCCTGTTAGCTGTTCCCAATTCCTCCCTGGGCACCCGTCTCGACCCACAGGCCATTCGGATTGGTGTTGCTCCTCGCCTAGCCGCCCCCATCCTCACTGAACATAGGTGTATTGCGGCAGGGCGACACTGATCAATTCGGACTTCATGGTCTTGTGTGTCACACAACAGAAGGGAAGTATGCCAGACATGAGGAGGTCTATGATATCATAAAGAGAAGCCTCGCCACAGCCCATTTCCCAGCTCAACGGAAACCCCAAGTACAGAGGTCTGATGGAAGTCAAAAGCGTCCTGATGGAGCCACTATGCTACCCTGGAAGGATGGAAAGCAGATTGCCTGGTACTACACCTGTGCTGCCACATTGGCAGACACCCACTTGCCATATCCCGTAGTGGAAGGGAGTGGAGCTGCCAGTCACAGGAAACCCAGAAGATCCGAAAATATGAAGACCTTTCCCCTTGCTATAACTTCATTCCAATAGGGTCGGAGACCCTTGGAGCATGGGGCAAGTGTGCTCTAAAGTTCCTCAAAGAGCTGGGAGATGTAGCTCTGAGTTACCTATGTTGTTTTGCTTTCTGTTGTATTTTTGTGAATGTTTGGCCAATGTACTTTTGTCTTTAAATAAAACATACTTGAAATATAGGGGGTGGTAGGATAAAATTCTCAAACAGCTTCTGGTAAAACCTTGAGTTTTCCCTGAAGCAAGTTTATTCTTTTCTCTGAGGATGAGGGTCCCCATGACAGTTCTAGAGGTGGTACCTCCCTATATTATATATATATATATATATATATATATATATATATATATATATATATATATATATATATATATATATGTGTGTGTGTGTGTGTGTGTGTGTGTGTGTGTGTGTGTGTGTGTGTGTGTGTGTGTGTATAACTTGCGATTTTGGCTTAAATAGCAACGCTCTTCTTGCCGATTAAGGCAAGCGAAAATTTGTGTGTGCAATAATTTCGCAAAAATTATCCTGATCCTAACGGAAAAAAATTATTTCATTGTGTTTGTTTATTATTAAATTACTGTAACCTTATCTAAAATATATTTAGTTGGATTAGACTAAATTAAACTGCGCTTCTCAATATATGGTTAGTAAGTTTTCTAAGGTTCTTTTGGTACAAAATTATTAATTTTTACATTAACATAAATGAAAAAATATGTATCTTTAAACGTATGAGAAAATTATAGAATGGACATAGTTTTAAATGAGCTCTTGCTAATTAACCAATTTTATCTATTCGCCACGACATTATATATATATATATACTTTCATCATCATTCAAACATATCCCTCCAAACTGCCAATATCCCAAACCCCTCCTTTAAAGTGCAGGCATTGTACTTCCCATTTCCAGGACTCAAGTCCGACTATATGAAAATAACCGGTTTCCCTGAATCCCTTCACTAAATATTACCCTGCTCACACTCCAACAGATCGTCAGGTCCCAATTATTATTATAATCAAGGGGGAAGCGCTAAACCCGGAGGATTATACAGCGCCTGGGGGGGGGGATGTGGAAGGCATTCAGGCTTAATTCGGGGAACTGGAGCACAGATCCAATTCCCTAAATCAAGAGCCCCTCACCAACATCAAGGAACCTTCCTTGAGGGGTCAGGTCCCAAGTACCATTCGTCTCCATTCACTCCTATCTAACACGCTCACGCACGCTTGCTGGAAGTCCAAGCCCCTTACCCACAAAACCTCCTTTACCCCCTCTCTCCAACCCTTTCGAGGACGACCCCTACCCCGCCTTCCTTCCCCTATATATATATATAATATATATATTTATATATATATATAATTATATTATATAATATATATATATATATATATATATATATATATATATATATATATATATATATATATATATGTGTGTGTGTGTAAGACAAGCCACAGGGGGTGGAAATCCTTAGTTATTTTGAGCTAAAGATTTCCAACCCCCCTCCTCCCCCGTAGCTTGTCTTACATTGTTAAGATCTCCTGTCTGCGATTTTACTCACCTAATTGTACTCACCTAATTGTGGTTGCAGGGGTCGAGACTCAGCTCCTGGCCCCGCCTCTTCACTGATCGCTACTGGGTCCTCTCTCTCTCTCTGCTTCCTGAGCTTTGTCATACCTCTTCTTAAAACTATGTATGGTTCCTGCCTCCACTACTTCACTTGCTAGGCTATTCCACTTGCTGACAACTCTATGACTGAAGAAATACTTCCTAACGTCCTTGTGACTCGTCTGGGTCTTCAGCTTCCAGTTGTGACCCCTTGTCCCTGTGTCCCCTCTCTGGAACATCCTATCTTTGTCCACCTTGTCTATTCCCCGCAGTATCTTGTATGTCGTTATCATATCTCCCCTGACCCTTCTGTCCTCCAGTGTCGTCAGTCCGATTTCCCTTAACCTTTCCTCGTACGACATTCCCTTGAGCTCTGGGACTAGCCTTGTTGCAAACCTTTGTACTTTCTCTAACTTCTTGACGTGCTTGACCAGGTGTGGGTTCCAGACTGGTGCTGCATACTCCAGTATGGGCCTAACATACACAGTGTACAGTGTCTTGAACGATTCCTTATTAAGGTATCGGAACGCTATTCTCAGGTTTGCCAGGCGCCCGTGTGCTGCAGCAGTTATTTGGTTGATGTGTGCCTCCGGTGATGTGCTCGGTGTTATGGTCACCCTAAGGTCTTTCTCCCTGAGTGAGGTCTGTAGTCTTTGTCCACCTAGCCTATACTCTGTCTGCGGTCTTCTTTGCCCCTCCCCAATCTTCATGACTTTGCATTTGGCTGGATTGATTTCGAGAAGCCAGTTACTGGACCATATGTCCAGCCTGTCCAGGTCTCTTTGCAGTCCTGCCTCATCCTCGTCCGATTTAATTCTTCTCATCAACTTCACGTCATCTGCGAACAGGGACACTTCAGAGTCTATTCCTTCCATCATGTCGTTCACATATATCAAAAATAGCACTGGTCCTAGAACTGACCCCTGTGGGACCCCGCTCGTAACAGGCGCCCACTGTGATACCTCTTCACGTACCATGACTCGTTGCTGCCTCCCTGTCAGGTATTCCCTTATCCATTGCAGTGCCCTCCCTTTTACATGAGCCTGATCCACAGTTCCCCACAGAAGACTGTGGGGAACTGTGCCAAAGGCCTTCCTTCCTTTGACAAACACAATGTGTGTGTGTGTGTGTGTGTGTGTTGTATGGGTAATTAATATTTGAGAACAATTCGCATTCAAAGTATATAAATTCCGAGAATATTTGCGTATAGTTTACCTAGAGACCCTTCTAAGGTAATCGCCTGATAAGCGTAAAAAAAACAAGCGTATAAAATAAAAATTAAACCATTGTCATTAAAAATTAATAAAGTAAATTGAAGGTACTGAAAAAAAAATTCTTGGAGACTTCAATGCTTACCAAGTAGTGATCAAGGTAAGCTATTTTATTTTCAAGTGGATGCACTAAACCCTCATGGGTCTCACAGTCTCTAGAGAGTGGGAGATAATCAGATAATATCCAAGGAAAGGGGGCCAAGTTTTTAGGTCCTTGGATCAAGAGACCATAGCCAGCATCATGACCCTCGCCTTGATGGGTGATCAGAGAACAGGATTCATTTATAGAATGACACACACTAATGTGACGAAACACACCAAAATGAAGCCAACGATAATGAAATACAAGATAATACAATACTTGATAATGAAATACAAGATAAGAGAACACTTGATTATGAAATACAAGATAATACAACACTTGATACTGAAATACGAGATAAGAGAACAGATAAAAATGAAATACAAGGTAAGAGAACACTTGATAATGAAATACAAGATAATAGAACACTTGATAATGAAATACAAGATAATAAAACACTTGATAATGAAATACAAGGTAATACAACGCTGATAGTGAAATACAAGATAATAGAAAACTTGATAATGAAATACAAGATAATACAACACTGACAATAAGATATACAAGATAATAGAACACTTGATAATGAAATACAAGATAATACAACACTGATAATGAAATAAAAGATAATAGAACACTTGATAATGAAATACAAGGTAATAAAACATATGCTAATGAAATACAAGATAAGAGAACACATGATAATGGAATACAAGACAATGGAATATATGATTATAGAATTCAAGATAATGGAATAAAGAAAATGAGCACAATAATAGAAGATACCACAATGTGATAAATAATAATGGAATTCATGTTAATGGTAGAAATGATAATGAATAAATAATGAGACCCACGTTCATGAAACACATGAAAAAGGAACACACGATAACAGAACACATGTGTCTGTCACATTATTTTTGTTTCTCCAACTATTGTTCGTGTTATCATTATTAATATTATTATTTTTCATTGTTACTATTTAGATTACTCTCACTGATTCTTTTGTTAATAGAATGTAATGCTGTACAACACAGTAGCATCTCGACAAATATTATCAGCAGCTCTGTGACATATGAAGATTTTTGTAGTGCCTTACTACCAACAGTAATGAAGGGAAGACAGGTCAGAAACAAGCTTTAACTATAAAAACATTTCGCTTTGTGCAGAGGCTGACTCAATAAAAGGTGGCACTGCAGATGTCTATTGTTTTATTTTAATGTATGGGTAGGGTGATAGAAATCTAATTGTCTATCTATCTCTCTCTCTCTCTCTCTCTCTCTCTCTCTCTCTATATATATATATATATATATATATATATATATATATATATATATATATATATATATATATATATATATATATATATATATATATATATATATATGTATATATATATATATATATATATATATATATATATATATATATATATATATATAAATATAATATATATATATATATATATATATATATATATATATATATATATATATATATATATATATATATATGTGTGTGTGTGTGTGTGTGTGTGTGTGTGTATGTATGTCGTGCCGAATATGTAAAACTGGTCAATTAGCAAGAACTCATTTAAAATTAAGTCCTTTCTGAAATATTTTCTTATACGTTTAAAGATATATTTTTTCATTAATGTTAATGTAAAAGAAATTAATTTTGCACCAAAAGAATCTTAGAAAACTTACCTAACCTTATTATAACGAGAGAAATTTATTTTAGCCTAACCCAACTAAATATATTTTAGATTTGTTTACAGTAATTTAATGCTAAGCAAACACAGTTAAATATATTTTTTTCGTTAGGTTCAGAATGATTTTGGCGAAATTTATTGCATACACAAATTTTCACTTGTCCTATATGGCAAGATGAGCGTTGCTATTTAAGCCAAGATCGCAAGTTCTGCCTATTCGGCACGACATATATATATATATATATATATATATACATATGTGTGTGCGTGTGTGTGTGTGTGTGTGTGTGTGTGTGTATGTATGTATACAGAGGCATCTCGAATATTTTCGGTCTGACAGGAAACCCTCCTCAGGCGGGTCCTTGATGATCGTTTAGGGCTCCTTATCCAGGAACCTGGTGAGCTATGCGACCCCCTGCTGGCTTATCGTTCCCCCCCCTATATATAAACAATTTAACAGACATTTGTACTTCTCTTTTTTATGCCGTCTCTTACGCACCTGCAGTTCCTATCGTTTCTCCCCCACATAAATATTGGTCAGAGGAGTGTCAGCCGTTAACCACAGAACTACGGCAAGTTCACACCAGCGTCCGGCAGACAATGTACTGATTGATTACTCCGTCACCTGATTACGTCTTGGAAAGCAGATTATGTCTTGTAGAAATCTTGAGCACAAAGACAAGGTGTTACCCGTGTGAGTGTTGTCGTTGACTAGACAGAATGTGTGTGTGCGAGTATGTTTTTACTCATCTAAGTATGTATGTATGAATGTATGTATGTATGTATGTATTTACTCATCTAAGTATGTATGTATGAATGTATGTATGTATGTATGTATATTATATATATATACATATATATATATATATATATATATATATATATGTATATATATATATATATATATATATATATATACATATATATATATATATATATATATATATATATATATATATATATATATATATATATATATATATATATATATATATATATATATATATATATATATATATATATATATATATATATATATATATATATTATCACACTGGCCGATTCTCACCAGGACAGGGTCGCCCGAAAAAGAAAAACTTTCACCATCATTCACTCCATCACTGTCTTGCCAGAAGAGTGCTTTACACTACAGTTTTTAAACTGCAACATTAACACCCCTCCTTCAGAGTGCAGGCACTGTACTTCCCATCTCCAGGACTCAAGTCCGGCCTGCCGGTTTCCCTGAACCCCTTCATAAATGTTACTTTGCTCACACTCCAACAGCACGTCAAGTATTAAAAACCATTTGTCTCCATTCTCTCCTATCAAATACGCTCACGCATGCCTGCTGGAAGTCCAAGCCCCTCGAACACAAAACCTCCTTTACCCCATCCCTCCAACCTTTCCTAGGCCGACCCCTACACCGCCTTCCTTCCACTCCAGACTGATACACTCTTGAAGTCACTCTGTTTCGCTCCATTCTCTCTACATGTCCGAACCACCTGAACAACCCTTCCTCGGCCCTCTGGACAACAGTTTTGGTAATCCCGCATCTCCTCCTAACTTCCAAACTACGAATTCTCTGCATTATATTCACACCACACATTGCCCTCAGACATGACATCTATATATATATATATATATATATATATATATATATATATATATATATATATATATATATATATATATATATATATATATATATATATGTCGTGCCGAATAGGCAGAACTTGCGATCTTGGCTTAAATAGCAACGCTCATTTTGCCGTATAGGACAAGTGAAAATTTGTGTACGCAATAATTTCGCCAGAATCATTCTGAACCTAACGAAAAATATATATTTCACTGTGTTTGTTTAGTATTAAATTATTGTAAAGAAATCTAATACATATTTAGTTGGGTTAGGCTAAAATAAATTGCTCTTGTTATAATAAGGTTAGGTAAGTTTTCTAAGATTCTTTTGGTGCAATATTATAAATTTTTACATTAACATTAATGAAAAAAATATATCTTTAAACGTACAAGAGAAAATTTCAGAAAGAACTTAATTTTAAATGAGTTCTTGCTAGTTGACCAGTTTTACATATTCGGCACGACATATATATATATATATATATATATATATATATATATATATATATATATATATATATATATATATATATATATATATATATATATATATATATATATATATATATATATATATATATATATATATATATATATATATATATATATATATATATATAAATGGAAAACATCCACTGCGAAAGAATAGTGAAATTTCAAGCGGTATCGTGACTTCTCACATTATCAAGGAACTATAAAAGCAATACATCAAAGGAAGGCATATAAAGGGTCAAGACTACACCTCACTATCACATATATACATATATGTTTTGCAGAACAGGTAAAACTTGCTATTTTGGCTTAAATAGTAACGCTCTTCTTGCCGAATAAGCCAAGCAAAAGATTGTGTATGCAGTAATTTCGCAAAAATCATTCTGAATCTAACGAATATATATATATATATATATATATATATATATATATATATATATATATATATATATATATATATATATATATATATATATATATACATATATATATATATATATATATATATATATACATATATATATATATATATATATATATATATATATATATATATATATATATATATATATATATATATATATATATATATATATATATATATATATATATATATAAATATATATATATATATATACATGTATATATATATATATATATATATATATATATATATATATATATATACATATATATATATATATATATATATATATATATATATATATATATATATATATATATATATATATATATATATCGTGCCGAATATGTAAAACTGGTCAATTAGCAAGAACTCATTTAAAATTAAGTTCTTTCTAAAATTTTCTCTTATACGTTTAAAGATATATTTTTTTCATTAATGTTGACGTAAAAATTTATAATTTTGCACCAAAAGGAATTTAGAAAACTTACCTAACCTTATTATAACAAAAACAATTTATTTTAGCCTAACCCAACTAATTATATTTTAGATTTCTTTACAATAATTTAATACTAAACAAACACAGTGAAATATATATTTTTCGTTAGGTTCAGAATAATTTTGGCGAAATTATTGCATACACAAATTTTCACTTGTCCTGTATGGCAAGATGAGCGTTGCTATTTAAGCCAAGATCGCAAGTTCTGCCTATTCGGCACGACATATATATATATATATATATATATATATATATATATATATATATATATATATATATATATATATATATATATATATGTATATATATATGTATATATATATGTATATATATATATATATATATATATATATATATATATATATATATATATATATATATATATATATATATATATATATATATCATTGTGTTTGTTTATTATTAAATTATTTTAAAATTATGTAAAATATATTTAGTTGGATTAGGCTAAATTAAACTTTGCATGTTAAAATAAGGTTAGGTAAGATTTCTAAGGTTCTTTTAGTAAAAAAATATTAATTTTGACGTTAACATAAATGAAAAAGAAATGTATCTTTAAACGTATAAGAGGAAATTTTAGGACTTAATTTTAAATCAATAATTGCTAATTGGTCAGTTTTACCTATATATATATATATATATATATATATATATATATATATATATATATATATATATATATATATATATATATATATATATATATATATATATATATATATATATATATATATATATATGCTCTTCATTCAAAGAATTCAAACTTCAAACTGCCCTCCAGCTCATTGAATCCAGGCTGATTACCTCCCATTTCCGAGGCGCTGTGTAACCAGATACATATTTTCCGCTACTCAATGAACGAACATACTACTACTGCTGCGACTACTACTAGCACTGGTGCTGCGACTACTACTGCGTCTACTACTACTTCTACTACTACTACTACTACTACTGCTGCTGCTGCTGCTGCTGCTGTTATTACTAATACTATTTAATAATAATAATAATAATAATAATAATAAGAAGAAGAATAAGAAGAATAAGAAGAAGAAGAAGAAGAAGAAGAAGAAGAAGAAGAAGAAGAAGAAGAAGAAGAAGAAGAAGAAGAAGAAGAAGAAGAAGAAGAAGAAGAAGAAGAAGAAGAAGAAGAAGAAGAAGAAGAAGAGTAGAAGAAGAAGAAGAAGAAGAAGAAGAAGAAGAAGAAGAAGAAGAAGAAGAAGAAGAAGAAGAAGAAGAAGAAGAAGAAGAAGAAGAAGAAGAAGAAGGTTAGGAAGAAAAATCTAATGTTGCAGTAAGTAAGCTCTTTAACTTCGGAGCCTCTTCATAACAATCCCTCCCCTACCATTTTCCCCTATACAACACAACTGTAGCAACACTCTGCGAAGTAGCCAATTTTGCTGAATAAAAAATACACCACCCTCCCATCACCATCCCTCCCCTCCACATTCCCCTCCCCTCCTAAAATCCCCAACCTCCCATCCACCTTCCCCTCTACCACCACCACCACCTTAGCCTCCAGCTCCCAGAAGGCATTTGTCAGTGGGTCGCGCTGGGCCAATCTTGTCGACATCTTGTGGGATTAGCGGACGTAATGTGGGCCTTGGTCCCCCTCTCTCTCCTGCTGATGTATTTGCCGCCGCGTCCCTGGAATTCTAAGATCCTGGAAAAGAATAAAAAAAATGTGCTCGAAAGCTTTTTCGAAGTCTTGTTGGGATTGGTTGTTCCATGAGAGGACGTTTGATGCGTTAGTTCGTGTGTTATATAGGTTGAGATCAAGAGGGAAAAAGCTGGTGTCTTAACACAGTGCTGCAATTTTATATGGCGCTTTACTCCATTCTGGACCATATCTAAGCCTCGGCCCACGACGGACCGAAACGTCGTCTTGCATTTCCTCTACTAATTGTGAGATAAACGTGAATAGATCCACCG
The DNA here is from genome assembly GCF_038502225.1 of Cherax quadricarinatus. Classification (NCBI taxonomy): domain Eukaryota; kingdom Metazoa; phylum Arthropoda; class Malacostraca; order Decapoda; family Parastacidae; genus Cherax; species Cherax quadricarinatus. Next base: position 13,602,704 of record NC_091327.1, read on the forward strand.
ACGGTACTGTTATGTTTTTAACGTCTTCAATGGAGGAGTATATATCTATTATTCATGATAATGTTTTTGGGAATCAATACTCTCACGGTTCTTTCTCAGACCAGAGCTCATAAACATTAAATATTATTTGGGCTTAAGGTCAAGCTACAGATTAACATGCTTGGCAATTTGTCGATTTATTCACTGCATTTTTACTATCATAATTTGCAGATATACTTCCTGAAAACTTTTCTAGCTTTCTAGAGCAATAGCTAAAGTGGAATTAATTTTTACACCAGTGTTATTAAAAAAATATTCCTAAGTTATTCTTTCAGTGTCTTGTCGAATTCTTAGCAATTATAGCATTTGTACATATCCTAAGAGAAATAGTTTATACACTGAGAGCAGCAGTGTATTATCACCGAGGTCTGTATATCTCGGTATATAAATATCTAGATATTGCATAAATTAATATTTAGCAGATTAAGATATTTTTCAATGGTTGTGTACACCTGAACAACCAACTACAAACATTTTCCAATCCATTTCAGATTTAAATTTTCATCGCACATGGAATAACTCATACAGTGACAAATTAAAAAATAAATAATGAAAGATGTGTGACTAATAAAACCACGACAATGAATCTATCTAGCTGTTTATTCAAAACTTTACAATAACTGACCTATGTGGACTCACACTCTATCTACAAATGTACCTCAATAAAAATCATAACATTTATTATGTCAGTGTTCTTTATAATTATCATTTATTCAGTGTCTGTATCATGAAGCAGCGCCGGGAGGAGCAGCACTTGCTTCCTTCAGTGATAAACGCAATAATATAAATCACAATATCTCTCTTTTAAGCTATGTATACACGGTATATATATATATATATATATATATATATATATATATATATATATATATATATATATATATATATATATATATATATGTGAGCATAAATATTCAGATCAGAAATATATATATATATCAATGGCATATATATATATATATATATATATATATATATATATATATGTATGAGTATATTCAGATCAGTATAGGTCAATGCATATGTATGTATGTATGTATGTATGTATGTATGTATGTATGTATGTATGAATGTATGTATATATGTATGCATGCATGTATATATGTATGTATATATATATATATATATATATATATATATATATATATATATATATATATATATACAAACAAGAAAATAAGAAAGAGGGGAAAACTATATACAAATATATAAACTAAACATCGTTTAACTCACAGGGAAATAAAAAGCAAAGTATTAACTAACTTATCACTGCAGGACTCAGCTGTGACAGCCCCGGCTACTACAAAACACGTCGTCATGTTGAGCATAACAGTTACAATTACGATCCTCCTTTATATCGTTCATTAAAGGTGTTTATTCTTCATTAACAAAAGCGTTTACTGGGCATAACACCTTCACCTTCACTGTTAACTTTCTTAACACGAAAGTTAAAAGGTTTTTCTGTTAAGAAATCAATATATATATATATATATATATATATATATATATATATATATATATATATATATATATATATATATATATATATATATATATATATATATGTCGTGCCGAATAGGCAGAACTTGCCATCTTGGCTTAAATAGCAACGCTCATCTTGCCATATAGGGCAAGTGAAAATTTGTGTATGCAATAATTTCGCCAAAATCATTCTGAACCTAACGAAAAAAAATATATTTCATTGTGTTTGTTTAGTATTAAATTATTGTAAACTAATCTAAAATATATTTAGTTGCGTTCGGCTAAAATAAATTGCTCTTGTTATATTAAGGTTAGGTAAGTTTTCTAAGATTCTTTTGTTGCAAAATTAAAATTTTTTACATTAGCATTAATGAAAAAAATATATCTTTAAACGTATAAGAGAAAATTTTTAGAAAGGACTTAATTTTAAATGAATTCTTGCTAATTGACCAGTTTTACATATTCGGCACGACATATCTATATATATATATATATATATATATATATATATATATATATATATATATATATATATATATATATATATATATATATATATATATATATATATATATATATATATATATATATATATATTATATATATATATATATATATATGTATATATATATATATATATATATATATATATATATATATATATATATATTATATATATATATATATATGTATATATATATATATATATATATATATATATATATATATATATATATATATAAATATATATATATATATATATATATATATATATATATATATATATATATATATATATATATGTATATATATATATATATATATATATATATATATATATATATATATATATATATATATATATATATATATATATATATATATATATATATTTATGTTCTGATTTAACCCACTAAACGCTGCAAGATCCAGAGAAAACAGTTCTCATTAACAGGTATAAAAAATTAGTATAGAGACAGATCATCTGGAACTCTGCTAAACCTGACACACTTGTTGTGTATCAAGTCACAATTTCACACTTTATTCATTTCACAGATTTATTTACATTTCTATTTTTCCCATCGTATTCAGCTGCATATTTATATAGTTCACACATTTCTTGAAAAAAACATCACCGTTTTCCTTAGGTTTTGACCCAAGGAAAAAAATTATGTAATAGAAGAAAAAATATATACATCATTGTTTTGATATAAATGTTATAAACACTGCTAAATGAAGACATAAATTTCACTTAGATGGAAAATAAAAGACAGAATGGAAAGGTTCAAAATAATATATCAATGAATATTCGACAGTTTCTTCCATCAGTGATTGGGGGGGATATGCTTCTTTGATGCTGGCAAAGGTCTCTTGATCCAGGGAACTGGAGATACCATCCTCTTCCGCGGATCAAGCCCAATTTCACTCCCCCATATCTCAGCGATTCCCCGTGAAAATAAAAATAAAAATAATTATGTTAATCCTCATCTGCTGAAGAGGGCCTCCGATTGAGTCCGGGAAAAAAAACATATTCTTTCCCTTCTGTGTTATATTTCCCGTCTACGAAATATTACCTTTCATATACATCATTATTTAAATTATTAGATTAGAAATTTAGTTATCCCTATTTTAATTAAATAATAATAATAATGATAATAATAATAATAATAATAATAATAATAATAATAATAATAATAATAATAATAATAATAATAATAGTCTTAGCTGTTTCTCAACGACTTGTTTATAGCATAAATAGTGAGTATTTCTGTACACTGGGAATACATAATGAAAGTAATCAAGAAATAAAGAGATAAAGAATACTAGTAGTTTGAAAATAATATTTTATTTACAATGGTAAAGAAGGAGTTTAATGAGAAGTTTGTAAATTATAACAATCAACTGGAAAGAGATGGAAAAGAGGAAGTAATAAAGATGACGTAATAAGGAGGTAATAAAGAGGACGTAATAAGGAGGTAATAAAGAGGTAGTAAAATACAGAAATAATTAGGTTAAAGTAATAAAAAGGAAGAAATTGCAGGTAATGAAAAGGGGATTAATAAGAAAAGGTAGTGAATTGAAAGTAAAAAAAGAATTCAACACAAGGAAGCCAAAAAGGAGAAGTCAAAAAAAAAGAAAGTAAAAAAAAAAGAACCCGTAAAAATAAAGTGACCAATATAAGAGTGAAACATATTTTGATTACGTAAGTTTGATGCTATGCTTCGTTGTTTATCATGTTTACCAACATGACTGTTGTCAGACATGACTGTTGTCAGACATGATTGTTGTCAGACATGATTGTTGTCAGACATGATTGTTGTCAGACATGATTGTTGTCAGACATGATTGTTATCTCCCATACACTCAACTCACTGTAACACTCACACTCACTGCTACACTCACACTCATTGCAACACTCAACTCACTGCAGCACTCAACTCACTGCTACACTCAACTCACTGCTACACTCATCTCACTGCTACACTCAACTCACTGCTACACTCATCTCACTGCTACACTCAACTCACTGTCACATTCAACTCACTGCTACCCTCAACTCACTGCTACATTCAACTCACTGCTACACTCAATTTACCGCTACACTCAACTCACTGCTACATTTAACTCACTACTACACTCAACTCACCGCTACACTCAACTCACTGCTACACTCAACTCACTGCTACACTCAACTCACTGTCACACTCAACTCACTGCTACATTCAACTCGCTGTCAAACTCGACTCACTGCTACACTCAACTCACTGTCACACTCAACTCACTGCTACACTCAACTCACTGCTACAGTCAACTCACTGCTACACTCAACTCAACTGCTACATTCAACTCACCGCTACACTCAACTCACCGCTACACTCAACTCACTGCTACACTCAATTTACCGCTGCACTCAACTCATTGCTACATTTAACTCACTACTACACTCAACTCACCGATACACTCAACTCACTTCTACACTCAACTCACTGCTACATTTAACTCACTACTACACTCAACTAACCGCTACACTCACACTCACTTCTACACTCAACTCACTGCTACACTCACACTCACTGCTACACTCACACTCACTGCTGCACTCAACTCACTGTAACACTCACACTCCTACGCTCACCTCACTGCTACACCCTACTCACTGCTACGCTCAACTCACCGCTATACTCAACTCACTGCTGCACTCAGATTACCGCTACACTCAACTCACTGTTACATTTAACTCACTACTACACTCAACTCACCGCTACGCTCAACTCACTGCTACACTCAACTCACTGCTACTTTCAACTCACTGCTACACTTAACTCACTCCTACACTCACATTCACTTCTACACTCAACTCACTGTTACACTCAACTCACTGCTACACTCAACTCACTGCTACACTCAACTCACTGCTACACTCAACTCACCACTACACTCACACTCACTTCTACACTCAACTCACTGCTACACTCACACTCACTGCTACACTCAACTCACTGTAACACTCACATTCCTACACTCAACGCACTGCTACACTCACACAAACTGATACACTCACACTCACTTCTACACTCAACTCACTGTTACACTCAACTCACTGCTACACTCAACTCACTGCTACACTCAACTCACCGCTACACTCACACTCACTTCTACACTTACACTCGCTGCTACACTCAACTCACTTCTACACTCACACTCCTACACTCACCTCACTGCTACACTCAACTCACTGCTACACTCAACTCACTGCTACACTCAACTTACCGCTACACTCAACTCACTGCTACATTTAACTCACTACTACACTCAACTCACCGCTACACTCAAATCACTGCTACCCTCAACTAACTGCTACTTTCAACTCACTGCTACACTCAACTCACTGCTACACTCACATTCACTACTACACTCAACTCACTGTTAGAGTCAACTCACTGCTACACTCAACTCACTGCTACACTCAACTCACTGCTACACTCAACTCAAGGCTACACTCACACTCACTTCTACACTCAACTCACTGCTACACTCACACTCACTGCTACACTCACTCTCACTGCTACACTCAACTCACTGTAACACTCACATTCCTACACTCAACTCACTGCTACACTCACACTCACTACTACACTCACACTCACTGCTACACTCAACTCACTGTCCCACTCAACTCACTGCTACACTCAACTCACTGTCACACTCAACTCACTGCTACCCTCAACTCACTGCTACACTCAACTCACTGCTACACTCAACTCACTGCTACATTCAACTCACCGCTACACTCAACTCACCGCTACACTCAACTCACTGCTACACTCAACTTACCGCTACACTCAACTCACTGCTACATTTAACTCACTGCTACACTCAACTCACCGCTACACTCAACTCACTTCTACACTCAACTCACTGCTACATTTAACTCACTACTACACTCAACTAACCGCTACACTCACACTCACTTCTACACTCAACTCACTGCTAAACTCACACTGCTACACTCACACTCACTGCTACACTCAACTCACTGTAACACTCACACTCCTACACTCACCTCACTGCTACTCTCAACTCACTGCTACACTCAACTCACCGCTACACTCAACTCACTGCTACACTCAACTTACCGCTACACTCAACTCACTGTTACATATAACTCACTACTACACTCAACTCACCGCTACGCTCAACTAACTGCTACACTCAACTCACTGCTACTTTCAACTCACTGCTACACTTAACTCACTGCTACATTCACATTCACTTCTACACTCAACTCACTGCTACACTCAACTCACTGCTACACTCAACTCACTGCTACACTCAACTCACTGCTACACTCAACTCACTGCTACACTCAACTCACCACTGCACTCACATTCACTTCTACACTCAACTCACTGCTACACTCACACTCACTGCTACACTCAACTCACTGTAACACTCACATTCCTACACTCAACGCACTGCTACACTCACACAAACTGATACACTCACACTCACTTCTACACTCAACTCACTGTCCCACTACTCACTGCTACACTCACTCACTGCTCACTACTCAACTCACTGCTACACTCAACACTGCACACTTCACACATTCAACTGCTACACTCACTCACTACACACTCCTGCTACACTCAACACCGCTACACACTCACTGCTACTACTCACTGCTACACTTCGCTGCTACACTCAACTCACTTCTACACTCATCTCACTGCTACTAACACTACTACCTCACTGCTACACTCAACTCACTTTTACACTCACTCACTGCTAAACTCACCTGCTACACTCACA
>NC_091327.1:13619537-13624537 GCF_038502225.1 Cherax quadricarinatus
TGGGTCGTCAGTGACTATTAATCCATCCATTTATTCCTTAAGTTTCACTCATCAAAATTTCGGTTGAATTCTGTAAAAACAATCTTTGACACTTAAGATTCATTCATTTCGTTATATAATTTGATTCCACACACACACACACACACAATATATATATATATATATATATATATATATATATATATATATATATATATATATATATATATATATATATATACATATATATATATATATATATATATATATATATATATACATATATATATATATATATATATATATATATATATATATATATATATATATATATACATATATATACATATATATATATATATATATATATATATATATATATATATATATATATATATATATATATATATTGTGTGTGAGTGTGGGGGAAGTTCGTGAGGCAGTAGGTAAAATGAAAGGGGGTAAAGCTGCCGGGATTGATGGGATAAAGATAGAAATGTTAAGAGCAGGTGGGGATATAGTTTTGGAGTGGTTGGTGCAATTATTTAATAAATGTATGGAAGAGGGTAAGGTACCTAGGGATTGGCAGAGAGCATGCATAGTTCCTTTGTATAAAGGCAAATGGGACAAAAGAGAGTGCAAAAATTATAGGGGATAAGTATGTTGAGTATACCTGGTAAAGTGTATGGTAGAGTTATTATTGAAAGAATTAAGAGTAAGAGAGAGAATAGGATAGCAGATGAACAAGCAGGCTTTAGGAAAGGAAGGGGGGGGGGTGTGGACCAGGTGTTTACAGTGAAACATATAATTGAACAGTATTTAGATAAGGCTAAAGAGGTTTTTGTGGCATTTATGGATTTGGAAAAGGCGTATGACAGGGTGGATAGGGGGGGGTGCAATGTGGCAGATGTTGCAGGTGTATGGTGTAGGAGGTAGGTTACTGAAAGCAGTGAAGAGTTTTTACAAGGATAGTGAGGCTCAAGTTAGAGTATGTAGGAAAGAGGGAGATTATTTCCCAGTAAAAGTAGGCCTTAGACAAGGATGTGTGATGTCACCGTGGTTGTTTAATATATTTATAGATGGGGTTGTAAGAGAAGTAAATGCGAGGGTCTTGGCAAGAGGCGAGGAGTTAAAAGATAAAGAATCACACATAAAGTGGGAGCTGTCACAGTTGCTCTTTGCTGATGACACTGTGCTCTTGGGAGATTCTGAAGAGAAGTTGCAGAGGTTGGTGGATGAATTTGGTAGGGTATGCAAAAGAAGAAAATTAAAAGTGAATACAGGAAAGAGTAAGGTTATGAGAATAAAAAAAGATTATGTGATGAAAGATTGAATATCAGATTGGAGGGAGAGAGTATGGAGGAGGTGAATGTATTCAGCTATTTGGGAGTGGACGTGTCAGCGGATGGGTCTATGAAAGATGAGGTGAATCATAGAATTGATGAGGGGAAAAGGGTGAACGGTGCACTTAGGAGTCTGTGGAGACAAAGAACTTTGTCCTTAGAGGCAAAGAGGGGAATGTATGAGAGTATAGTTTTACCAACGCTCTTATATAGGTGTGAAGCATGGGTGATGAATGTTGCAGCAAGGAGAAGGCTGGAGGCAGTGGAGATGTCATGTCTGAGGGCAATGTGTGATGTGAATATAATGCAGAGAATTCGTAGTTTGGAAGCTGGGAGGAGGTGCGGGATTACCAAAACTGTTGTCCAGAGGGCTGAGGAAGGGTTGTTGAGGTGGTTCGGACATGTAGAGAGAATGGAGCGAAACTGAATGACTTCAAGAGTGTATCAGTCTGTAGTGGAAGGAAGGTGGGGTAGGGGTCGGCCTAGGAAAGGTTGGAGGGATGGGGTAAAGGAGGTTTTGTGTTCGAGGGGCTTGGACTTTCAGCAGGCATGCGTGAGCGTGTTTGATAGGGGTGAATGGAGACAAATGGTTTTTAATACTTGACTTGCTGTTGGAGTGTGAGCAAAGTAACATTTATGAAGGGATTCAGGGAAACCGGCAGGCCGGACTTGAGTCCTGGAGATGGGAAGTACAGTGCCTGCACTCTGAAGGAGGGGTGTTAATGTTGCAGTTTAAAAACTGTAGTGTAAAGCACCCTTCTGGCAAGACAGTGATAGAGTGAATGATGGTAAAAGTTTTTCTTTTTCGGGCCACCCTGCCTTGGTGGGAATCGGCCAGTGTGATAATAAAAAATTATAATAATCATAATAATAATTATATATATATATATATATATATATATATATATATATATATATATATATATATATATATATATATATATATATATATGTATATATATATATATATATATATATATATATATATATATATATATATATATACTTATATATATATATATATATATATATATATATATATATATATATATATATATATATATATATATATATATATATATATATATATATATATATATATATATATATATATATATATATATATATATATATATATATATATATATATATATAATGAGGAAAACCCCCTCAGGGAAACAAAAAATAAGGAAGAATGTTTTTTTTTTTATATTTTAACCAACTTGGTTTAAAACCAAAATATAATGACAACTATTTATCCCTTTTTTGGCTCTATGTAGGTTTTTCTCTCAAACCAACACGAATGTATTACAGTTTTATACGCAACTAAATAAATAAATTTATATTTTTCTTAGATGAAAACCTTCTCTGATAAGCGAAACTAAAGAATTATATATATTAGTCCCGGCGGAAGATGCGTGTTCTGGAGGTGAGCTCCAAGCAAATGACTTCACTGTTAGTTTCGTAATAGCCTCTGGTTTCCATTGTTCCACTGAAATGTTTATATTCGAGACTCGTCATTATAGCGAAATCATTTTACTTTATTTTGTAATTACGGTGTGGCTGTTGGAACAAGGCTGAATGATTCCATTCTTTGTTACGTTTGAAGGTTTTAATGTGGTGAGAAATGTGATAGCTTTCTTGTGGTATACTTTATGGATTACTTGTCTTTTGTTATTCTAGTGTTAAGGTTCCCACATGTTTGCCATACATTAGAAAATTTGCAATCTTTGCGAGGAACTTTTTTTTTATTATCCTTGATTAGTTTCCTGCGGAAACTGAAAATAGTTACTGATATTGTTAGTATAACTAATTACCGAATTATTTCGTTCAAATAGCATTTTTGTGTGTGTGGGGAGGTGTGGAGGCTAACTTTCATTCTAAGGTATTATTATGGTTCCCAGTTTTTTCTCTTATCTCATATTTTTTTTTATGTTTTGTTTAAAGAATATCAATTCAGGTTTCTCCATGCACCACTCTCGAGCTTGGTGCAATGACCAACTTTCAGCTTTCGAAATAAAATTATATAATGCATAATAACCTGATAACAAATTTCGCGATGCACATACGATACCACATAATGAAGAAATATCATGAATATATGAAGTTATCCCGGCAAATACTATAAAATTTAACACGTCATATAAATTAGTAGCAGCAACAGTACGGAAAGGATTCTAGTACTGAGAAAGTTGTCAACAGCAACATGGCCTGGGAACATGCATCCTCTTTCAACTAACTTGTACTTTCAAAATAAAAATGATTTGAATCCCGACGTCTGTCTTGGCAGTGGTTCCCAAAGGTTAACATCTCTTGGGGAAAATGGAAACAAAAGGGTATCACGGCATGGATAAAGAGGTTTATCGTTCCAACCTCACCTGAAGATGTTTGTATATATTTGTACCCTAGAAATTGGTTTCTAGGGTACTTTTATTCCCGCATATATATATATATATATATATATATATATATATATATATATATATATATATATATATATATATATATATATATATATATATATATATATATATATATATATATATATATATATATATGCGGGAATAAAAGTACCCTAGGGTACTTTTATTCCCGCATATATATATATATATATATATATATATATATATATATATATATATATATATATATATATATATATATATATATATATATGTATATATATATATATATATATATATATATATATATATATATATATATATATATATATATATATATATATATATATATATATATATATATATATATATATATGCAAGCTTTCAGGGAGAAACTGTAAGCTGTAGCGCAAGCTACACGCCAAGGTATTGTCCAGTGTGGGTAGAGTGGTATAGCACTGCGTACCTTGTTCTAAGGTTCGTAGGTTTGAGTCTCCTTCAGCCAGAGATCAGTGTTTGTGTATATTTCGCCTGCTCTTGCGAATTCCTTGCATTGTTAATATCTCTAGTAAGGCTGATGCATGCAGGGGATGAGATGAAAAGCTGTAAGCCCTGAAAGCTGGCTGCCTTGGATCAAAGTCTAGCGCAAGCTGGACTCCAAGGTATTGGTCCAGTGTGGGTAGATTGGTAAAGCACTGCGTACCTTGTTCCAATGTTCGTAGGTTCGAGTCTCCTTCAGCCAGAGATCAGTGTTTGTGTATATTTCGTCTGCTCTTGCGAATCCCTTGCATTGTTAAAATCTCTAGTAAGGCTGATGCATGCAGGGGATGAGATGAAAAGCTGTAAGCCTTCTCCCTGAAAGCTGGCTGCCTTGGATCAACGTGTAGCTCAAGCTACACGCCAAGGTATTGTCCAGTGTGGGTAGATTGGTATAGCACTGCGTACCTTGTTCTAAGGTTCGTAGGTTCGAGTCTCCTTCAGCCAAAGATCAGTGTATATATATATATATATATATATATATATATATATATATATATATATATATTGAACTTTTGACTGGTCTTACATTCTCATGCTGGATCGTTTGTGTCATTAACCAGTGTAAGTACAATTTTCTGTTATTTTCACACATTGTGAAAGTCATTTCCTATATGGATTTCAGGGCTAGGTAAACATTTCAATTCTTTCCAAATGTTTCGGAGGCAAAAATAACACAATCAGTGCTGAGAAAGATTAACCGCGATTACCAATCCGAATTGCCAGTTTTTATAAATAT
>NC_091327.1:13627037-13652037 GCF_038502225.1 Cherax quadricarinatus
TTATGTCATTCACATATACCAAAAACAACACAGGTCCTAAGACTGACCCCTGTGGAACCCCGCTCGTCACAGGCGCCGACTCTGACACATCGTCACGTACCATGACTCGTTGTTGCCTCCCTGTCAGATATTCTCTGATCCATTACAGTGCCTTTCCTGTTATGCGTGCCTGATCCTCTAGCTTTTGCACTAATCTCTTGTGAGTAATTGTGTTAAAGGCCTTCTTGCAGTCCAAGAAAATGCAATCTATCCACCCCTCTCTCTCGTGTCTTACTTCCGTTACCTTGTCATAAAACTCCAGTAGGTTTGTGACACAAGATTTTCCTTCCCTGAAACCATGCTGGTTGTCGTTTATAAGTTTGTGTCTTTCTAGGTGCTCCACCACTCTCCTCATAATTTCCCCCATGACTTTGCATACTGTACACGTCAGTGACACAGGTTTGCAGTTTAATGTCTCGTGTCTGTCTCCTTTCTTAAAAATTGGGACTACATTTGCCATATTCCATACCTCAGGTAGATGCCCAGTTTCAATGGATGTGTTGAAGATTTTTGTTAGTGGTACACATGGCATCTCTGCTCCCTCTCTACTGACCCACCGAGATGTTGTCCTGTCCCACCGCCTTTGAGGTATCAAGTTTACATAGCAGTTTCTTTACCTCCTCGGTTGTGTGTATTTCATCCAGCACTTGTTGGAGCATCCCTTGTTGGTGTACCTCCCTATTCTGACGTCCTGGAGTCCTTCCTGTCTCCACTGTAAATACTTCTTTAAATCTCATGTTGAGATCATCACATACTTCTAGGTCGTTTCTTGTGAATTCCCCACCTTCCTTCCTCATCCTAATTACCTGGTCCTTTACTGTTGTTTTCCTCCTGATGTGGCTATACAACAGCCTTCGGTCACACTTGACTTTCGAAGTTACGTCAATTTCGTATTTTCGCTGAGCCTCCCTTCTTATCTGTGCATAATTGTTTCTGGCTCTTTAGTTATTTTCTTTATTTTCCTGGGTCCATTGTCTTCTGTACTGTGTGTGTGTGTGTGTGTGTGTGTGTGTGTGTGTGTGTGTGTGTGTGTGTGTGTGTGTGTGTGTGTGTGTGTGTGTGTGTGTGTGTATGTATGTGTGTGTGTGTGTGTGTGTGTGTGTGTGTGTGTGTGTGTGTGTGTTTGTGTGTGTGTATCAATATTCTGGTGACTAATGAAATGCTTATGTTTCTATGTTTGTCTTATTAAGCAGAAATTTCTAAATGTAAAACAAAAATATTTTTAAATTCTAACATGCATTTACTAGACAAAACAAAACTGTGTGTACTTAAGCTGTCTTTGTCCAAATAAATCGTTTAAATAACATTTTTTTATATATAAAATTATTGATGCACATGCTGTAACCTCAATTAAATTGATGAATGTTATCTATCAGAATGAGTACAAAGCAAGAAGTGAGAATAAAGGAAATGAGCATTGAGATATGTAGGTTGAAATGGGAAAAAAGTGGCTGAGATAGATTCCATCAAGAGTGAAATGCTCAAAATATATGAGAATAAATTGTAGGAATATCTTTTCTTGACCACACCAAATGTTTCTTACTGATATATGGTTACCACAAGAACGATATTCAGCATCTTTCGTTCAACAGATATTTTTGCAAAAGTTAACTTACATCATAATTCAAATAGCAATCCAAACCTCGACATCCCCAACCATCCTTCAGAGAGCAGACATTTTACTTTGTTCCTCCAGGACTCCCCACCCATCCTTCAGAGAGCAGACACTGTACTTTGTTCCTCCAGGACTCCCCACCCATCCTTCAGAAAGCAGACAGTGTACTTTGTTCCTCCAGCACTCCCCACCCATCCTTCAGAGAGCAGACACTGTACTTTGTTCCTCCAGCACTCCCCACCCATCCTTCAGAGAGCAGACACTGTACTTTGTTCCTCCAGCACTCCCCACCCATCCTTCAGAGAGCAGACACTGTACTTTGTTCCTCCAGGGCTCCCCACCCATCCTTCAGAGAGCAGACATTGTACTTTGTTCCTCCATGACTCTTGTCAAGCTCAGGATGATTTTCTATATGAAAAGTATAAAGTACCCAAGGACTGTCACAGAGCATGTGTGGTTCGTTTTTATAAAGGTAAAGGGAAACAAATAAGTTTGTAAGAATTATAGAGAAATTTGTGTTTGGGTACTATAAACAAAAAGGTGATTATTGTGATTGTTATTGTTTGAGAAGACAGAGAGCATGATCTTAGAACAACTAAGTAGCTTTAGAAATTAATGGAATGTGTAATCAAGTATTTGAAGTGAAGCAAGTGAAAAGGATAGACTTTACAGAGATATAGATAATCTTTAAACATATGAATTGTATGGAAAGTTGTTGTAAGCTGCGGATTCTTTTATGAGAAGAGAGAAGCCCGGTAAGAGTACGCTGGAAAACAAAGTGATTCTGGCTTAAATATTTGTGATGTCACCATGAGGAACACCTGGAACAAAACATAATATGTCATATTTGATTGAAACACATTCCATCAGTGGTCAATACCGTGGTCATACCGTGGTCAATTTAGATTCGTGTACTGATTACAGACATAATACCCATAAGATATCTAGGCATTTATAAAAATTATGCTCTCTCTGTACACCTCATAATGTATCGTCTTGGTCATTGGGTAGACGATGCTGTAGATCTGACTGTGGACTTCTTGTATCAGGATGAATAAATATATTCAATGAAAAGAAGTACGTCGCTCAGTGATCAGTGAACACAATTATAGATAACCTAACAGATACAACGTTTACACAGTATATACAGTATTTTCTTCGTTCTTTAGATTAAAATATTTCAACTGTTACAGTTGTTATCAGGTTTTTGCTGTGTTAATATGTAATCCAATAATCTTGACCTTATTAATTCGTATTATTATTGTACTGAAACTGGTAGAGGTAGTACAGCGTTTGGGGAATGTGAGATAATCAGCTCTGATCCAAGGAAAGGGAAATTTGATACATGGAGAATACCTGAAGGATGTTTTCGGGGGTTGCCGCCCCCGCAGTTCGGTCCCAAACCAGGCCTCCTGGTGGATCAAGTCGTTATCAACCAGGCTACTACTGCGACCCACACGCAGTCCATCGTGCGAACCACAGAACGGTTAATTAGGTACTGACTTAAGGAACTTATCAACCGAACCACAGCCCTGTTGACAATTTTTTAAAATTTCCTCTACAATAAAACTAATTTTCTTCATAGATTTTTTTTACATACGATGGAGTTCAAACTTTTCGAAACTTTTGGTAAGTACAGAAAAAAGGAATGTAATACATTAGTGATGTTCTTTGATGACAACTCAAAGATTCAATAATAGAATCAGAAATAAGAAGCTCTTCTCTAATCGAAGCGAGGATGGATACCTGTTTACTGCTAGATGAATAGAGACTTACCAGTGCGTGTGTGTGTGTGTACTCAGCTAGTTGTACTTACCTAGTTGTACTCACCTAGTTGTGGTTGCGGGGGTCGAGTCACAGCTCCTGGCCCCGCCTCTTCAACTGGCCGCTACCCAGTCACTCTTCCCGATCCGTGAGCTTTATCATACCTCTTCTTAAAGCTAGGTATAGATCCTGCCTCCTCTATATCGCTACACAGGCTATTCCACTTCCTGACAACTCTGTGACTGAAGAAATTGTGTGTGTGTGTGTGTGTGTGTGTGTGTGTGTGTGTGTGTGTGTGTGTGTGTGTGTGTGTGTGTGTGTGTGTGTGTGTGTGTGTGTGTGTGTGTGTGTGTGTGTGTGTGTCTGTGTGTGTGTGTGTTTGAAATCTTGCGTTCATGTATAAGTTTTCGTGTACAAGTAAATACCTGGTTTTTGTTTATAATTTAAAAGCAAACATACGAGTTGACTAACCGAGCCATGACACTAGTCCGCTATTAATTCGAACTGGATAACTTAAAAAGGGATCATTTACGGACAAGCGATACAAATGATACATTAACTGTTTGTTCAAACAGAAAGGGAAATGTATTCAATTATCCTCCCTGTTGGCCGCTACCATCCACAGTCGTTCCTGTCGCCCTGCTCACCTAACCTCGTTACTAATAACAAAAGAAATAAAATCAATACAGTATGCGACAGCTATTTTATTTTTACTTGTTTCTACAACGATGTGAATATGAGAGGCTGGAGGAGAGAGAGAGAGAGAGAGAGAGAGAGAGAGACAGAGAGAGAAAGAGAGAGATAGAGAGAGAGAATGGGGATTCGGGGATTGAGGCTACGTTTCTCCCCTTCCCTCCTCCCCTTCTTCCCCCCGCGCCTACTCCATCTATCCACCTCTCTGTCCCTCTCCCCCCTCCATGGCTGCCTACCCGATATTCCTTCAGCCAGTCCGACAAAATGGCGTCTACTGCTCCCTCTACCTTCTCTCTCTCTCTCTCTCTCTCTCTCTCTCTCTCTCTCTCTCTCTCACTTTCTCTATCTATCTGTCTATCTATCTCCTTCCCTCCCCACTCTATTATTACACTACAAGACAGTAAGTCCTAGAAATTATTTATAATAATTAGAAGAAAATAAGTAACTCAGTATTATAGCCATTATATAAAAAAAGACTTTTAATAAGGTAGTCAAATCAGTCAATAGAAATAAGGGTTTTAAGCTAGCAGCATCAATCAGTCGAAACGAAGTACATAAATAAGTATATCGATCTGTTATTTGAAACGAAAGTCATATATTAAGAGGATTAGTCAATAGGATTAGTAGACGATTCGGTCGTCGACTGGATCACGATTTTCTAATCTACTCGGATCACTCAATGGGAACGAGTTGCAGTTCATAAACCAGTCAGTAGGAACAAGGTTTATAAACCAGTCAGTAGGAACAAGGTTCATAAACCAGTCAGTAGGAACAAGGTTTATAAACCAGTCAGTAGGAACAAGGTTCATGAACCAGTCAGTAGGGACAAAGTTCATAAACCAGTCGGCAGAAATAAGGTTTATAAACCAGTCAGTAGGAACAAGGTTCATAAACCAGTCGGCAGAAATAAGGTTTATAAACCAGTCAGTAGGAACAAGGCTCATAAACCAGTCAGTTAGGAACAAGGTTCATAAACCAGTCAGTTAGGAACAAGGTTCATAAACCAGTCAGTAGGAACAAGGTTCATGAACCAGTCAGTAGGGACAAAGTTCATAAACCAGTCGGCAGAAATAAGGTTTATAAACCAGTCAGTAGGAACAAAATTCATAAACCAATCGGTAGAACAAGGTTCATAAACCAGTCTGTAGGAACAAGGTTCATAAACCAGTCAGTAGAAACAAGGTTCATAAACCAGTCAGTAGGAACAAGGTTCATAAACCAGTCAGTAGGAACAAGGTTCATAAACCAGTCAGTAGGAGCAAGGTTCATAAACCAGTCAGCAGGAACAAGGTTTATAAACCAGTCAGCGGAAACAAGGTTCATAAACCAGTCGGCAGAAATAAGGGTCATAAACCAGTCAGTAGGAACAAGGTTCATAAACCAGTCAGTAGGAACAAGGTTCATAAACCAGTGAGCAGAAACAAGGTTCATAAACCAGTCAGTAGGAACAAGGTTCATAAACCAATAGGATCAGTCAACAGAAGAATGGTACATTACACGGTCTACACAACAGAGACAAGGTTGTTGAACCAGTAGACTGGTTGGTAAACTAGTAGACTGGTTGGTAAACTAGTAGACTGGTTGGTAAACTAGTAGACCGGTTGGCAAACAACTAGACTGGTTGATAAACTAGTAGACTAGTGAGGAACTAAAACCACAATCCTTAAAATAGACAGACTAATAGCAACCAAATCACGGGTCCAAACTAGCTACCTCGTTTCTGAATGATTTTTAGAAAAGCAGAAAAAAGTATTCTCCTAAATTAATCAGTGCAGACAGGTATCGAGCCAGAGACGAAAATAACCTTAGTGATGGTTAATGAAGAATATAAATCACAATACCGTGACTGAAACAATTACAATATAACCCACACTTTGGAAGAAAATTTAAGACCAGAGTTCTATCCGTCCTGGACTATTACAAGTAGCAAGTGATATATACATTACTAAAACGAAGGCAACTGATAGAACGTAATAATATGGATACAATTTATTCTCACACTAACAAAATATTTTATTAAATTAGTACCTTCACAAACTGCCAGTTTTGAGAAAAAATTAGTTTTTTTATATAAAGTGGAAGAAGATAAGAATTACTACGCTGTGTGGCTTCAAGGATATGATCATAAAGAGTTAGGTAAATAAATGGTATAATAAAATGTCGCATTATTATGATAATGAAGAGCTCTTGATCAGAGGAATTATTGCTACACTTTCTTAAATAAGTTAAAACCTGATTAACTCCCCTTTCCTCAAGCTGTGTAGTCTCTGCAGTGAACTTTTCACTATCTAATACATGAATATTGCAAGAAGTCGCTGCCATAGTTTAATACCAAGAAGGTTATGAGGATGGGAAGAGGAGGTAGAGGCCAGAGGGCGATTACCAGGACTGAGAATCGATATGATTAATATTATTTATGTAAGGATCTAGACCCATGCAGGCCATTCAAAGCAAGGAGTGGTAGTGGATGCTTGATCCTCAGTATCCTCGGTATCTATCCATACTCACCTTCTGTCACTCAGAGAGGAAGAAGAACCTGGAAGTGGACATGGCACTCAGTTTTTTAATATAAGGCCAAGGATGCTTTAGGAAGGGTAGGGGGTGTGTAGACCAAGTGTTTACACTGAAACATATAGGTGAACAGTATTTAGATAAGAGTAAAGAGGTTTTTGTGGCATTTATGGACTTGGAAAAGGCGTATGACAGGGTGGAGAGTGGCAAATGTTGCAAATGTATGGAATAGGAACTAGGTTACTGAAAGCGGTAGAAATTTTTTACTAGGATAGTGAGGCCCAGGTTAGCGTATTTAGGAGAGAGGGAGATTATTTCCCAGTTAAAGTAGGCCTTAGGCAAGGATGTGTGATGTCACCATGGTTGTTCAATATATTTATAGATGAGGTTGTAAGAGAAATGATGCTCGGGTGTTGGCAAGAGGTATGGGATTAAAAGATCCCACACAAAGTGACAACTATGACAACTCCCACACAAAGTGGGAGTTGTCACAGTTGCTCTTTGCTGATGACACTTGGCTTTTGGAAGATTCTGAAGAGAAGTTGCAGAGGTTGGTGGATGAGTTTGGTAGAGTATGTAAATGAAGAAACTTAAAAGCGAATTTAGGAAAGAGTAAGGTGATAAGGATAACAAAAAAAATTAGGTAACGAAAGACTGGATATCAGATTGGAAGGAGAAAATATGGAGGAGGTGAATGTATTCAGATATTTAGGGGTGGACGAGTCAGCAGATGGGTCATTGAAAGATAAGATGAATCATAGAATTGACGAGGGGAAAAAAAAGTGAGTGGTGCACTGAGGAGTCTGTGGTGACAAAGAACTTTGTTCATGGAAGCAAAGAGGGGAATGTATGAGAGTTTATGGGAGTGAAACATGGGTGGTGAATGTTGCAACAAGGAAAAGGCTGGAGGCAGTGGCGATGTCGTGTCTGAGGGCAATGTGTGGTGTGAATATAATGCAGAGAATTCGTGGTTTGGAAATTAGAAGGAGGTGCGGGATTACCAAAAAATATTATCCAAAGGGCTAAGGAGGGGTTGTTGAGGTGGAATGGACATGTAGAGAGGATGAAAGGAAATATATGACATCGAGAGTGTATACATCTGTTGTGGAGGGAAGGTGGGTAGGGGTAGGCCTAGGAAAGGTTGGATGGAGGGGGTAAAGCAGGTTATGTGTGTGATGGGCTTGGACTTCCAGCAAGCATACGTGAGTGTGTTAGGAGGGAGTGGAGACAAATGGTTTTCAGGACTAGACGTGCTGTTGGAGTATGGCCAGGGTAATATTTATGAGGGAATTCAGGGAAACCGGCAGGCTGGACTTGAGTCCTGGAGATGGGAAGTACAGTGCATGCACTCTAAAGGAGGGGAGTTAATGTTGCTATTTTATAGCTGTAGCGTAAACACGTCTCTGGCAAGAGAGTGATAGAGTGAATGATGGTGAAAGTTTTTCTTTTTCGGGCCACCCTATCTTGATAGGAAATGGCGGATGTGTTATATATATATATATATATATATATATATATATATATATATATATATATATATATATATATATATATATATATATATATATATATATATATATATATATATATATATATATATATATATATGTCGTGCCGAATAGGCAGAACTTGAGATTTTGTCTTAAATAGCAATGATCATCTTGCCATATAGGACAAGCGAAAATTTGTGTATGCAATAATTTCGCTAAAATCATTCTTAACCTAACGATAAAAATATATTTTACTGTGTTTGTTTAGTATTAAATTATTGTAAACGAATCTAAAATATATTTAGTTGGGTTAGGCTAAAATAAATTGTTCTTGTTATAATGAGGTTAGGTAAGTTTTTTAAGTTCCCTTTGGTGCAGAATTATAAATTTTTACATAAACATTAATGAAAAAAATATACCTTTAAACATACAAGAGAAAATTTTAAAAAGGACTTAATTTTAAATGAGTTCTTGCTAATTGACCAGTTTTACACACACACACACACATATATATATATATATATATATATATATATATATATATATATATATATATATATATATATATATATATATATATATATATATATATATATATATATATATATATATGTCGTGCCGAATATGTAAAACTGGTCAATTAGCAAGAACTCATTTAAAATTAAGTCCTTTCTAAAATTTTCTCTTATACGTTTAAAGATATATTTTTTTCATTAATGTTAATGCAAAAAATTATAATTTTGCATCAAAAGAATCTTATATATATATATATATATATATATATATATATATATATATATATATATATATATATATATATATATATATATATATATATATACATAAATATGTATATATATATATATATATATACACATAAATATGTATATATATATATTATATATATATACATATATATATATATATATATATATATATATATATATATATATATATATATATATATATATATATATGTCGTGCCGAATAGGCAGAACTTGCAATCTTGGCTTAAATAGCAACGCACATCTTGCCATATAGGACAAGCGAAAATTTGTGTATGCAATAATTTCGCCAAAATCATTCTGAACCTAACGAAAAAAATATATGTCACTGTGTTTGTTTAGTATTAAATTATTGTAAACAAATCTAAAATATATATAGTTGGGTTAGGCTAAAATAAATTGTTCTTGTTTTAATAAGGTTAGGTAAGTTTTCTAAGATTGTTTTGGTGCAAAATTAAAAATTTTTGCATTAACATTAATGAAAAAAATATATCTTTAAACGTATAAGAGAAAATTTTAGAAAGGACTTAATTTTAAATGAGTTCTTGCTAATTGACCAGTTTTACATATTCGGCACGACATATATATATATATATATATATATATATATATATATATATATATATATATATATATATATATATATATATATATATATATATATATACATATATATATATATATATATATATATATATATATATATACATATATATATATATATATATATATATATATATATATATATATATATATATATATATATATATATATATATATATCTGTCGGGCCGAATAGGCAGAACTTGCGATCTTGGCAACGCTCATCTTGCCATATAGGACAAGTGAAAATTTGTGTATGCAATAATTTCGCCAAAATCGTTCTCAACCTAACGAGAAAAATATATTTAAATGTGTTTGCTTAGTATTAAATTATTGTAAACAAATATAAAATATATTTAGTTGGGTTAGGCTAAAATAAATTGTTCTTGCTATAGTAAGGTTAGGTAAGTTTTCTAAGTTCCTTTTGGTGCAAAATTGTAAATTTTTACATCAACATTAATGAAAAAAATATATCTTTAAACGTATAAAAGAAAATTTTAGAAAGGACTTAATTTTAAATGAGTTCTTACTAACTGACCAGTTTTACATATTCGGCACGACATATCTATCTATCTATCTATCTATATATATATATATATATATATATATATATATATATATATATATATATATATATATATATATATATATATATATATATATATATATATATATATATATATATGTCGTGCCGAATATGTAAAACTGGTCAATTAGCAAGAACTCATTTAAAATTAAGTCCTTTCTAAAATTGGCTCTTATACGTTTAAAGATATATTTTTTTTATTAATGTTAATGTAAAAATTTTTAACTTTGCTCCAAAAGAATCTTAGAAAACTTACCTAACCTTACTATAAGAAGAACAATTTATTTTAGCCTAACCCAACTAAATATATTTTAGATTTGTTTACAATAATTTAATACTAAACAAACACAGTGAAATATATTTTATTCGTTAGGTTCAGAATGATTTGGGCGAAATTATTGCATACACAAATTTTAACTTGTCATATATGGCAAGATGAGCGTTGCTATTTAAGCCAAGATCGCAAGTTCTGCCTATTCGGCACGACATATATATAATATATATATATATATATATATATATATATATATATATATATATATATATATATATATATATATATATATATATATATATATATATATATATCAAAACTCTTTTCAGCAATGTCAGAAACACCTCGGTAAACTCTCTCTGTAAATAAGAAGCAGACAGGGTAAGCCGACCGAGAAATATTTACAAACTGAAGCAGAAGCGTCGAGCGTGTGTTTGTTCAATGTTCCTGGCAAGTGATCTGTCTGTATTTCCTTTTTCTGAAGGTTATACTTTTCTCTTATTATTAAATAGAACACGACAATAGTTAGGATTCAGAAACTGCAAGTAAGAATATGTGTGTATGGAAATTGACCAGCAAACTCAAGATTTGGTTTCTTGATGACCGAAATCTGGCAGGTACAAATGAGCCCTCTGTAGCGAAATTTAATGAGACGAAAATCACAGGGCGATGCCCTAGAACTTGTTCTGAATGCTTCAAGAAACCCTAATGCAGTTAAATCCATCCTACGAAAGCCTAAGGCATCGTACCCTTCCCATCCGTCCCTCATGCTGGGAGTATCCCTGGGTTTCTACACTATTGTCGCAACCATCAGCATATTTTCCGCTTTATCCTGAAGAAGATAGAGCAGAGACTATTTTGTTTGGATGATAACTTTCCTTATACCTTCGCATATTATGCTTGACGCTTCCCACCCTGATTAATTCCTGAGATGTATTCACTCCGACTGTCCAAAACTAAGTTAATTTGACAAGCTTCCCAAATCTATATTCAAATAAGCACTCGGTCTCTCACAACAAGATTGCCAATAGGATCAAGCAGCGCTACTGGCTAAAACTGGGATAGATAGGAGTCCGCAAGGCAACGCAGACAGCATTACCTGAGTGCTTATCTTCGTTCATCTATACCATGCCTAACCCTTCTAGGGTAGGGTAGGTGCCTGAGCCCGAGCCTTTAGCTTATAAGACTGTCATTCCCATTTGCCCCCTTGGGGCGGGGATGGCAGACCAGAGAGGCCTAGCTTTTGGCTAGGCCTGGGGACAGTTGGTCCCAAAGATGAGGAGGTACTTGTGCCTCCTCCCATGGGAGACTTAGGTCTCAGACACTCCCTAAAGAGGGAGCCAAGGCCGGGCCACCACTTGGAAAAGGCCCGGGCCGGGATAATACCGGCTAATCTTTAATAATAATAATAATTATCTTCGTTTGTAGTATCTAGTCAGAGAGCTGCTTCCCAAGGGGTTAAGAGACTAGTTTCATTCACGATCCTAAGTACGATCCTAATTTTATTATAGAAATAATGAAGTGTGATATTTTCACAGTTTTTTCAATCGCACCAGGTTACAGAGAGCACAAAACATCTCACCGGGACAGTTCCCTAGTGGAGAATATCGTCTTAGTCATGTCCGACAACATTTTCAGTAAGGACAAAATTTGCATCCAGACAGAACTGTCTTTAATTCACTCACTGAATGCTCACCTGGGCACTCAGGTAATTCGCATTGAGGTAACCCTTCGCCTAACGACCTTCTGACCTTATCAAAAACAGGTATATATGCAACAGGTAATGAGCGAATTAATTTGGCCTGTATGATCTAACCTGTCATAGATCGAAGCTCAGAACAGAATGCCAGACAAGTAGAGGTTGTAACACACACACACACACACACACGCACCACACACACACACACACACACAAACACACACACACACACACAAACAAACACACACACACACACACACACACACACACACACACACACACACATACACACGCACTACATAAACATACACACGCACGCGTACACTGAAGAAAGAAGCTTACGATTAACAAAAACGCGAAACGTCAGCCTGATAAAACAATCACAAAATCATCACCACGATTATGTTTTCAACACCAGACTGGATCTCCTCCACAGCAGGAAGTTAATGATATTAAGAGTCAGTTTCCCATGAAACCTTTCTTGTCTCCTTCGCCTTTCCTTGATGCTTTCCCCATCTCTTGTTCCTTGTTTTCCTCATGACTATTAAAAATTTATCTGGATTTTATTGGTCCTTTATTTACTTTTTCCTAATTTTTTTCTTTATCTTTTTGTATCAGTGAAGCTTTTGTCTACTCTGTTATTGTTGTGGTTGGTGTTGCTGTTGGACATTGGCTGTTGTTATTCGTTTTTATTACGGTTAATGTTAACTCTAGATAAAGACCACAAAATGGGCGAAAGTATTGAATAAATGTCCATCCTTGTAACTTCTTCTGTATCTCTGTAATCGTGTCGTCATGTCATTCCATTGAAAAGGAGAAAAAAGTACTATGGAATCCTTTTTTGGAAGACGTTTCGTCAACACATCGGATTTTACGAAACAAAAACATTTATTTGAAGTAAAAGCATTTTAACAACACAAAATAACGATATGAAAATCCTGGAAAAAGGTTCTGTACAAATGGTAGTCAGGGAATCTTAATTAACAGTTACTGAGCACTGGAAAACAGTGCTTTCTAGTGAAAAAAAAACATAACTTTACTGGAATTGTTTAGCAATTTAGAGTCGAAATTTAGAGCACGTTTCGGCCTATCTTGAAGTATTACCAAATGGTGAGTAAAAAAGGAAAGAAAAAACAGCAGGAACTAATGGTAAGTAAAGAGAGGTTAAGAGAAAGCTGAGGAACGTTCAAGTGTATTCTGATTATTATAACATTTGATACTGTACTTGAGAGGCTCTCGCATGCAGAAACGGACCGGGGATTAGTAGTAGCTAAAAGAAGTCTAGATGATGTTGGTAGAGACATGGTTCATACATTGCACTGCAGTGTGCATAAATGTTGTTGCGTAACTGTTGCACATTTCTCCTCACAGACTCATACGGAGCCTTACGCATAATGCTTCAGTTGGAATAAAATTAACGACTTGAACTGTCTCGTCAAATGTCATTTTTTTTAATTCTACGCATTTTGTTCGTAGTGAACGCTTAGACTAACACAACCTGTCTTATTTTGTCCTTCCTGATCCATTGAAACCAATTTACGGATTATATATATATATATATATATATATATATATATATATATATATATATATTTTATATATATATATATATATATATATATATATATATATATATATATATATATATATATATATATATATATATATATATATATATATATATATATATATATATATATATATATATATATATATATATACATATACATATATATATATATATATATATATATATTTATATATATATATATATATATATATATATATATATATATATATATATATATATTTATATATATATATATATATATATATATATATATATATATATATATATATATATATATATATATATATATATATATATATATATATATATATATATATATATATATATATATATATATATTATTACTATCATGGGAGAGCGCTAAACCAGCAGGGATTATACAGTATCTGTGGGGTTTAATTCAGGAAGCTGGAGCACAGATCCAATTCCTTAGATCAAGAGCCCCTTACCAGCACCAAGGAACCTCCCTTCAAGGGATAATGTCCTCATAAATTGCCAAAATATCAATATCAGAATTAACATATTACATCTCCAGATAATTATATGTGAACAATATATTACTGGACAACAACACTGGATCATCGAAGTTAACAACGTTAGATTATAAGATGCTACTGATAAATTATCAGGTATCAGCACTAAATTATCAATGATAAAATAACTCATACAAGGAAACACTTTTTTTTATGAAGTGATAAAGGAAATAAACGTAAGCATTTCCAATATTAACAAATCTTACAAAGCATAATCGATAGTAATGAGATGTACGAAAGCATAATAATTAAGAACAAGATTTACAGCAGCATAATTAACCGAGATTTACAAAAGCATAATTAATTAGAATGAGAATTACCTCCGCTTAATTAGCAATAATAATAACCATGAGGTAATAAATGCAATGATACGGCAATTATGAATAAAAATAAAAATATATATTTTTTAATAAAAATGTGAAAAAAAGGTCAGCTATAAAAAATAAAATGAATTCCATTAGGGTCAAAATTTATCATAAAAAATAATAATTACTTTTACTGGAGAAATAAAGAGGAACTAGAGCACAATAAATTTCTTTCCATCACACACTAGCAGTCCTTCAGCAGAAAAATGTCGTCCTCGGGAGGAAATTGAAGACAACGGCACTCACAGCAAAGACAATCTTTAATCGGAACAACGTTTCGGTCTCATTAGAGCGAAACGTTATCCCCATAAAAGCTCATTCTGTTAAATGTTTATGTGACTTCATTTCCATCTGCAGTTCAATCTTGAACCGGGATGGAAATTACCACCGTCAGCCTCTCCCTCACACCTCCGCCTCTTCGTCTTCACACAGTCAAGATTTTCAGGGCCATTTGTCCTCCTCCGATGCAGAAAATCACATAGAGTACCAGAGGAACGGAGCCTAAAGAAGAAACAAGGGCCACCCATCTCTTTGTGCCAACAAGATAGGCATCCCTTGGGAACAGTAATAGAGCTGGGGAAGTTGAGGGAGAGAGAGAGAGAGAGAGAGAGAGATAGATAGAGAGAGAGAGAGAGAGAGAGAGAGAGAGAGAGAGAGAGAGAGAGAGAGAGAGAGAGAGAGAGAGAGAGAGAGAGAGAGAGAGAGAGATGGAGAGACTGAAAAATAATAATGCCGTGATATTTATAACAGGCAAATGAATATTTTCGTAAACTAAATATCGTATTTACTTAGCAAGGGACAAAACTACCATATAATTCCAGCTATACTTCAGAATCAAGCCCCCCCCCCAAACACACAACTATGAATCGACCCCTGCAGCCACAATTAGATGAGTACAATTAGGTGAGTAAACACACGCACATACACTTTACTATAAAAAATAAAAAAAAATAATAAATAAGTGTGCAAGAGCACATTTACTGAATGATCTCTATATAGAGAGATACGGGTCCTTCTCAAGGATATAATCTCAAGGGAGTTGTGCCGGCATAGCTTGTCATAAATAATTCTCATGTTTGATAGTCTTTTTAATTTGGCTAGACATGCGACCTCTCTTTTTAAAGACACACACACACACACACACACACACACACACACACACACACACACACACACACACACACACACACATTTTATATTTGCGGAATTAGACATGCGAACTTTCAGTAACTACTTATTGAATTTAATTAGAATAATTATATTCTTGGGCCTGAGACATTTTTTTTTCAAGGCTTTTCTCAAGAATTTCTTTTTTTTTTTAAACCAAAATATAATTCCTGGTTTTACCTAGTATACGTCAAAACTTTTCATCTATTCAATGATTCGGTTCTAAACAAAAATTTTTATTCAGTGCAATGTTTGTCGAACTTTAAAATACTCGATAATTACATATATGTATACGTATATAAAAATTTTACTTCTCAAAATTTTCATTTATTGGTTTATATACACATGTATATATATATATATATATATATATATATATATATATATATATATATATATATATATATATATATATATATGTTTTATGTGAGAAAACAAAGAGAAGACAGCAGTGTGGCGTTATACTAGGAACATTAGTGTTTAAGTTCCGTTATTATTATTATTATTATTATTATTATTATTATTATTATTATTATTATTATTATTATTATTATTATTATTATTATTATTATTGTTGTTGTTCTTGTTATTAATATTACTATTATTTTTATTATTTCTAATATTATTATTATAAGTAGTAACAGTATTTTTTTAATATTAGGTTGTTTTTATTATTAATAAATAGTATTATTATTTGTATTGTTATAAATAAAAAAATATTTTTATTATTATTAGTAGTAGAAGTAGCTGCAACAGCAGAAGCAGCACTAGCAGCAGCGGCAGCAGCAGCAGCAGCAGAGTAGTAGTAGCAGCAGCAACACCAGCAGCAGTAGTAGCACCAGCAACACCAGCAGCAGTAGTAGCACCAGCAACACCAGCAGCAGTAGTAGCAGCAGCAACACCAGCAGCAGTAGTAGCACCAGCAACACCAGCAGCAGTAGTAGCACCAGCAACACCAGCAGCAGTACTAGCACCAGCAACACCAGCAGCAGTACTAGCACCAGCAACACCAGCAGCAGTACTAGCACCAGCAACACCAGCAGCAGTAGTAGCACCAGCAACACCAGCAGCAGTAGTAGCACCAGCAACACCAGCAGCAGTAGTAGCAGCAGCAACACCAACAGCAGTAGTAGCACCAGCAACACCAGCAGGAGTAGTAGCAGCAGCAACACCAGCAGCAGTAGTAGCAGCAGCAACACCAGCAGCAGTACTAGCACCAGCAACACCAGCAGCAGTAGTAGCACCAGCAACACCAGCAGCAGTAGTAGCACCAGCAACACCAGCAGCAGTAGTAGCAGCAGCAACACCAGCAGCAGTAGTAGCACCAGCAACACCAGCAGCAGTAGTAGCACCAGCAACACCAGCAGCAGTAGTAGCAGCAACACCAGCAGCAGTAGTAGCACCAGCAACACCAGCAGCAGTAGTAGCACCAGCAACACCAGCAGCAGTAGTAGCACCAGCAACACCAGCAGCAGTAGTAACACCAGCAGCAGCAGCAACACCAGCAGCAGTAGTAGCACCAGCAACACCAGCAGCAGTAGTAGCACCAGCAGCAGTAGTAGCACCAGCAACACCAGCAGCAGTAGTAGCACCAGCAACACCAGCAGCAGTAGTAGCACCAGCAACACCAGCAGCAGTAGTAGCACCAGCAACACCAGCAGCAGTAGTAGCACCAGCAACACCAGCAGCAGTAGTAGCAGCAGCAACACCAGCAGCAGTAGTAGCACCAGCAACACCAGCAGCAGTAGTAGCAGCAGCAACACCAGCAGCAGTAGTAGCAGCAGCAACACCAGCAGCAGTAGTAGCAGCAGCAACACCAGCAGCAGTAGTAGCAGCAGCAACACCAGCAGCAGTAGTAACACCAGCAACACCAGCAGCAGTAGTAGTAGCAGCAACACCAGCAGCAGTAGTAGCAGCAGCAACACCAGCAGCAGTAGCAGCACCAGCAACACCAGCAGCAGTAGTAGCACCAGCAACACCAGCAGCAGTAGTAGCACCAGCAACACCAGCAGCAGTAGTAGCAGCAGCAACACCAGCAGCAGTAGTAGCAGCAGCAACACCAGCAGCAGTAGTAGCAGCAGCAACACCAGCAGCAGTAGTAGCAGCAGCAACACCAGCAGCAGTAGTAGCAGCAGCAACACCAGCAGCAGTACTAGCACCAGCAACACCAGCAGCAGTAGTAGCACCAGCAACACCAGCAGCAGTAGTAGCACCAGCAACACCAGCAGCAACATCAGCAGCAGTAGTAGCACCAGCAACACCACCAGCAGTAGTAGCAGCAGCAACACCAGCAGCAGTAGTAGCACCAGCAACACCAGCAGCAGTAGTAGTACCAGCAACACCAGCAGCAGTAGTAGCACCAGCAACAGCAGTAGCAGCACTAGCAGCAGCGGCAACAGCAGCAGCAGCAGCAGTAGTAGTAGCAGCATCAACACCAGCAGCAGTAGTAGCAGCAGCAACACCAGCAGCAGTAGTAGCAGCAGCAACACCAGCAGCAGTAGTAGCAGCAGCAACACCAGCAGCAGTAGTAACACCAGCAACACCAGCAGCAGTAGTAGCACCAGCAACACCAGCAGCAGTAGTAGCAGCAACACCAGCAGCAGTAGTAGCAGCAGCAACACCAGCAGCAGTAGTAGCAGCAGCAACACCAGCAGCAGTAGTAGCAGCAGCAACACCAGCAGCAGTAGTAGCAGCAGTAACAGCAGTAGCAATAGCAGTAGTAGTAGTAAAGGTGGTGTTGGTGGTGGTGTTGGTAATAGTAGTCATTTCATTATGTCTATAATCGTTATTACTATTAATATCAATACTATTACATATTATTATTTCATCAATAAATTCGCTTCTCACTTCCTTGTAAAATGTAGATATAATTGCAACTCTAAATTTTTGAAAAGGTTTTAATTAAACTTTCTCTTAAAATCCAAGCAAAGCCTTGTATAATGTAAACGCATTTTTAAGACACACCTAATAATAGTATGCTAATGCCACGAAGCAATTATAAATGTGCATAACCGTGGAATATATACCCAGGTATAGTGTATATACATCACGTGATGTATATCTGATATTATTTTAATTCAAGTTTCTCTGTTTAGGTGAAATGTGGTTTTAATGACCCTTTTGCAAGCAATATGTATGTATATAGATTTCCTAGATGTCAACACTGGTCATGAAGTAGATGGCATATCAAGAACGACAAGAAAACTCGTGACTGGTAACATGACATGTCATGTACACTTGTGTTAGTATCTTACTATTAGTGTACACTTGTGTCAACATCAAAATGAGTGGGTGTTAACGTCGTAATAGCCAACATCTTAAAAAATTACGGCAATTTGTTCCTCAGTGTCGTCGTCACAAACATAAGAGAAACTGTACACTAAAGACTGGAGCATAACTTTTCCTTTAACTGCAAATTATGTAAATAATTCACTTATGCAACTTTTTTGAAAGTTTAAGGCACGTTTCGCTCACCCAGAGGCTTTTTCTTGAATGGAGAAAGCTGTTTGTTGACCGAGTTGTTTCCAATTAAAAGTCTCAAAAATACTCAATATGTGTCTAAATGATTTACAGCGGGAGATTCGTCTGTAAAAACTTGCATTTGTGGTCACAGTGGTGCCTATGCTAACCTTCCTATTGTGTATAAATATACCTAGTTGGATAAATTTTATTATAGCTAGCTGGTCCAGTGGCTAACGCGACGGTCTGGAGTTTCGAGACTCTCTAACCGCGGGTTCTAACCCCGCCCGTGGTGCGGTTTGTTTACAATCGTATCATTACGATTTCGTGACTCAATTATATAACTTGTTTCATACAACTGCAAATTTAATTAAATGGCATATTGCCGACAACCATGAAGACATGTTGCTGGTCAGCCTTTCATTGGGAAAATGTTTCGCTTTGCCTTTGCATAGGGCGAAACGTTGTCACAAGAGATAATTTCATTAATCCAATAATTATTTTTACCTCTACCCCCAATTACTCTCACACACAAAAACAATGTAATAAGTAGCATAAGAATAACAAATATATTTGATAAGCAAAGGATTTGTTTCATTATTATATAATGAAAAAGAAGGGCTAAACCACAAGGGTTATACAGCGCAGCAGGGCAGGGAAGGATGCAGAGGTACTGGGTAACAAGAGGGAGAGGGATGATGGTTAGGTTATGAAGTGCAGCGGGGCAGTGGATACTGCAGGTGTAGAGGGCAGCTAGAGATTAAGGTAGAAAGGACTGAGGAGGGTGCTAGAGACATCATCAGAGTTTGTGTAGTAAATCAGTTGCTAGGGTTTGTTTCAGGATGATAAGTTAGGACTTATTTATGCATGATGAGCAAAGAATACGTGATTGGGTAGTTGTTTTTCAGTTCACGATGTCAGGACAAAGCGAGTGCGTGGAGAGTGTATACACGTTTAATGTTCATTCTCTCTCTGTCTCTCTCTCTCTCTCTGACTCAGATTCAGTTCATTAATTTATAAATATCAACAGAACTGGAATTGAAAAGAACGCACACACAAGCGCACACACACACACACACACACACACACACACACACACACACACACACACACACACACACACACACACACACACATACACACACACACACACACACACACACATCGTTGGGTTCAACAAGTGGCTGCTAGATTTTATCACAAATAAGTGTAAAGTCATGAGGATGGGGGTGAATAAAGGCGGCCGTTGAGGCTACCAATTTAGGAAGAAGAGACGCAACTCCAGCCAGCGGGCAAGAAAAAGAACCTTGGGATAGATTTAACGCTAAAACTCTTGCGTAGGCACGACTGACAAATATGAGAACGAAATTCGGGAATATAAAACATTTGTCGTTAATCAGGCTAGGTTTCAAGTATACAGCACCAGTATTAAATCCGCGGCAAAGACAAGTATTTTAATATATTGGAAGTAATTAAACATATGTTCCAAGATTAACGAGTTTCAGGCAGCGCTGAAGTGCATGCTTTACGAGAAGAGTCACAATAAACTGAACTGCACATAAATGAGGTGCACAATAATTAGCAGCTTCGGCGATAAAATCTACGTCTGAACTGAATATTGTGTATCGTGGGATGTGCTCAGAGATGAACAGGAGAATCATAGGAGGAAGAGTCAAGAAGTATAAAAAATTCGTGGATTTGTATAAAACAGTGTGTGTGTGTTAGAGCGAAGTAACACATATCCAAGTGTGCCAAGCGAGTAACACTAAATCTGTCTTTATTAAACTCATGGGGAAACGCCTGTCCCGTAGGGTTCATTGAGCACCTGGCGAATGGGGGATAATCAAGTTTAATAGGAGAAAGGAAGGTAGCTACATGTCTTTGGATCAAGAGCCCTTCACCAGCATAAAAAAAAATCCTCCCTTAGAAGGGTGATACAAATTTAATCGCAGCGAAAAAAAAATTGAATGGGCTGAAGACCAAGAACAATCTTGTATCGATACTCTCCGACAAATTTAAAACCGCTGACTAAGGTTTTTATTTTTACACCTCGATCGTCTCCTGAAGAGGTTTTCAGACGTCAGTCATTAAAAGCTCATTACGCTAAACAGGAGCCGATCAGTGTAAACGCCGCCGCTCTCACTAAGTCGAGACCAAGTGTCAACGCTCTACTGTAAGTAAGATGAGGACGAGTGTCAACACTCCTTCGTGGATAAGACTCATCTTGAGTGACATTCCAAATGACATTTGAGATTACGCTGCGTTTCGCTACTGAGAGGATCCAAGCCATGTTTGTGAAGAGTAAGCATCACATAAGGAGCCAAAAATAAGCTTGTTTTTCATTTTAATTTGGTAATTTACCTTTTCAAAACTCATGAAATTTCTGTTATGTATCAAATATTTGTTAAAACACAAAGCATTTCCAGCCCCGTAATACATTAAGGGAAAAGTGTTCAATCATGAATTTTAATGGGACATGAATGGAGTTAGAAGCCTTAACATAACTCACTTTGATAACATGATCGTAGATACATGTATCATTATTTCGTGAAGGTCCTTCAGCGTTGTTTGGCAAAGGAATTTTAAGACGGGTGCCAGCCACTCGCCTCCAGCTATCACGGACCGAACTGACTTCCAAGACTTGAAAAAAAAGGAAGCGCTAAACGTGTTACAAAGATCTCAGAACAAAACGTTCGTGAAGGTATTTAGGTATTTAGTTTAGAAAATAAAATTTCGTCTTTCATGCTTAACCATGCTACTAACAAATGCCCAAACAAAAAATTTGCAAATGAAGTATGTTCTCGAATGACATGTTAGATAGTTTGTTTATCTCACGATCTGTGAACCGAGGATCGAGTCTTCACCACTGCTTGAGCTGAATAATCCACTGAAGTTTAACGCTTTATGTAAATAAAGAAATTAAATAGTAAAATCTATATGGCTATATATAAAAAGGATAAGAAATATAAAAGTCAAAATATCCAGGTTGGAACAATGCTGCACAACCATTTGGAAAAGGTTTAAACAACGCTTTTTCCAAATGGTTGGGTGGCATTGTTCCAGCCTGGGTATTTTGACTTATTTTTCGTACCCATTTTACGTGCAGCTATATAGCTTTGATTATTTCTTTATTTACATAAATCGTTAAACTTCTGTGGGTTATTCAGCTCAAGCAGTGGTGAAGACTCGATCCTCGGTGCGCAGATCGTGAGATAAACAAACTATATAATATGTTATTTAAGAACGTATTTGCAAATCGTTTTGAATTACTCTGCCGATGTTGTAGCAGTTGAAGAAATGATCATGCTATGGGATATGACAGGAAAAAATACGGTTTGCTTTTTGTCCCGCAGTGTAACTGTTTCAGAATTCTGAAGTCTAGTTAAATAACAAGTGAGGCGATGACCTAGTGGCAGTAAGAAAACGGCTTCTGTTTCTTCTCAACGGCAGGAGCACAACGGTAAATCATTCTAATCGACGAGTTTACCATTGCTTGAATGATTTATTTGAGGAGCACTCGAGGTGATGCAGAGTCCACATGACAGCTGGGGATAAGATACCAGCGGGAGGGGCAGGTGGTGGAGGGCTTCCTGAGTGCTTTAAGATCTAGTGCTGTGAGTGCGGCAGCTTAGTCTGACTGAAGGGAGCGACGCAGACATGTACACAAAGAGAAGTCTACAGAATATTATTACAATCATAACTAAGCAAGAGTCATATAGTGCTGCAGTATACAAAAGAAAAAACAATGCATCGCAATGTTATGACTATTTTTTTTTTTAGTTTTTTTTTTCAAGGATTTTAGGAAAATTCAATTTTTTCAGTTTAAATTAAGATTTTTTTTATTATAAAATATTAATTATGGATTTTAATGAACGTGCAATTATAAGAACAATGTTTCGCTCTTGGAAGTGCTTAATCACGTGTTAATAAACTTCTACTAAGAGATAAAATATTCCAATAAACTCATGCTTTAGAAACTTCTGTCTTCCACATGTCTGGTCTCTGTAGGCCTCAGTAGGCCGAGCCTTTCTACCAGAAAAATCTACAAAAATTTTATTTAATTTTTTTCACCACTTATTGAATATATTTTAATTATTTTTTATTACTTTTATCAGTATTTACAAGTTTATATTGTTTGTGTGCTTTTCAGAAGGTCCAAACTGCTGAAATAGACTTTGATGCATATAAAGTCTCGACACTCCATTGCTCTCTCTCTCTCTCTCTCTCTCTCTCCTTTCAAGTTCTAATTCTCACACAAATTCCCATTATGCTTTAATTTTTTTTTTTTTTGATAAATACGTCAGAATCACACATATTTTGTCAGCCTCGTTTCTAACAAAATCATCCAAGGGACTACGGATAATACTCGGTAACTGCATAAGAGTCAAGGGGTCGGAACCAGGAGCTGTGACTCGACACCTGCAATCTCAGTGAGGTGGGGTACATGGCTAACAGACTTAAAATAAGAATGCAGGTTTGTTACCGAAGAATTTAAAGGCTCCAGGATCGACTTTCACCTAACGCATCATTGTATTCTTTTTTTATCAAGTCAAAGGATCGTTTTCTCATGTCTAATGACAGATTTGTAAGTAATTTGAAAGAGTGTGATTTTATTTGCGCGTATATCGATTTTTTTTTTTTTTTTGCAATTTATGTTGCGCGAAGGTAAGTGCGAAGTGTGTGTGTGTCTGTGTGTGCGCGCGCGCAAGCCATTATAGTGTGTGGAAGAACATAAGAAGTGTGTGAGGGAGTGAGACTGTGTACTGGTGTTTCTGAGAGGGAGATCGGGAATGTAGAATTTTGCTTATTGAAGAATGTCTGCATGAGTTCAAAGAACTGTATTGAAAAAAATATGCCTTAAAATTTCTGTTGCTCATCTGTGTGTTTTGAGAGAGAGAGAGAGAGAGAGAGAGAGAGAGAGAGAGAGAGAGAGAGAGAGAGAGAGAGAGAAATAGAGAAAGAGAGAGCTTTTATGCCACAAAACGGGCAGAAAGCAGCAACTTCACTCTGGCTGTACCCTTCTCCAAAACATCACTCCATCTGAGATCATATATACCCACTAAGTGGCACCAGTCACTGGATGAATCCAGGTGTGGCACCAGGGCCTCTTAGCAAAACTTCAAGCACTGGGAATTGCAGGCTCTACGCTATGTCTCCTCAGTGATTACCTTCATGGTAGATCTCTAAGTGTAGTCCTCAATGGAACGGAATCAGCAAGACATCCTATTGGGGCAAGCGTTCCACAAGGAAGTGTGCTGGGTCCACTGTTATGGAATGTCTACTTCAACGACCTTCTTCATCTCATCCCAGAATCACATGCATATGCAGACGACTGTACACTGACATTCACTTATCCAAGAGAAGAAATGCCAGCTGCTCTAAGCTACATCAATCACCAGCTGAGAGCTATATCAGCTTGGGGAAATAGATGGCAAGTAACATTTGCACCTGAGAAAACGCAAATGATGATCGTCTCTAGGCACCATGATGGTAATGCTGGTGCAGTAGTAAGGATGAATGGGAGGATGTTGGCACCTGGAGAAGAAGTTGATATCCTTGGGGTGAAATTTGACTCCAACTAACCATGAAGAACCATGTTGTAAATCTTGCAAACAAGGCAGCCAGGAAGCTTACAGCACTTCGCCGTATCTCGCATCTGCTTGACAGTAGGGGTTGCAAGATACTGTACGAGGCACAAGTACGCTCACACCTTGAGTATGCTCCACTTTCTTGGTTTGCCTGTCCCCCTCCTCATCTGCGACTGCTTGACAGAGTAGAGAACAGAGCAAGACGTCTCATCTCTCGCCTGGACCCATCCTGGATGGAT
>NC_091327.1:13654537-13737037 GCF_038502225.1 Cherax quadricarinatus
TTATTCAGGAAACGTTTCTACAAGATTGATGGACTGAACACATCGACTCCAGGTTGAGGGACTGATTACCTCATAGTCCTCCTCTCCTTACGCCTTCCTCTTTGTTTTGGACTGATGAAGCCACTGTGTGGCGAAACGTTTCCTGAATAAAGATTCCCATATGCTGCATAAGTGTCTCAATTTTCATCTTCAGTTTTAAACACCATCGAGTAATGGAGTTACAGCCTTAAACACCCACCTCCATCTCCAGGAAGTATTAATACCCGCTTTAACAGGGAGCTAAAGTCTTAGCCAGAAAGCTAAATTCTTAATACCAACTTTGTCCAGAAGCTAAAGTCTTAATTCTCCCGTCGCCAGAAAATTAAAATTTCGATGAGGTTTTACATGGACTTTCTCATTCCTAGCACATTAGTCTACATTTAGCAGCTGTATGATTCTTCAGCTTTATAATTCCTAAATACAATCTTCTGTTCAATTATAGTTTACCTCAGCAACCAGGAAAATATTTTTCCTTTACACCAGTGTACTTTGTAAAAAAAAAAATGCAGTATAATGGGAGCCTTTACTTACTACGTTTCGTTCACTTACAGGATAAAGTCCACTGTGTGGAGGAAACGTTGTCAAAGGCTCGCTCTGTACTTCACATGTGTTTACTTGCTCATCGTGTTGGTATTTTATACCATTTATCTCCAAATTTATTTAGCGAATTACTGTATTACCTATTTACCTTAAATATTATTTATAAATTAACAATAATTCCACAAAGCGAGAAGGAAAAATACCAAGTAGAGAAAAAAATACACTTATAGCATAGCATGACTATTACGCAACGTGTTCATTTATTACTCCAAGGCTCTTGCATCAATGACCTTAAAAAATATGCATGAAGGTTTAAAGCCTATCGATTACACACGAGTCACTAAGGCAACAAGTCACTGTCCACTAGTTGTAATAGTTATGTTTACGTTAATTCCTAAAATATGGATCAAAGTAAACATCGAGAGTCATACATTTAACAGTATATAACTTTTATATTCAGTTGACACAACAAAATTATCTTGTATTAATATTGGTAGAATTACTGACAATATGTCAAGTAAAAGGACACAATTGCAACTAATGTGATATTTTGTTGTGGCAACGTTTCGCTCTCCAGGAGCTTTGTCAAGAGAAACGTTGCCACAATAAAATGTCACATTAAGTAAATTTATGTTGGAGAACATTGTGCTGTGCCAAATACTCTATATTTTCTCTGACTTATAATTTTACTATGCAGGTCAGCGTTTTATATCATTACCGTGTAAAATTAACCAGAACTAATTTTTTATTCATACACATATATGTAAAACAACCACTGTGAAAGAATAGTGAAATTCCAAGCGCTTTCGTGACTTCACATTATCAAGGAACTTCAGTCATATAGTTCCTTGATAATGTGAGAAGTCACGAAAGCGCTTGGAATTTCATTATTCTTTCACAGTGGTTGTTTTGCATATTCTGATATTACCTGTTTACTGTAATCTTATTGCATACACACACACACACACGCACACACACACACACATATATATATATATATATATATATATATATATATATATATATATATATATATATATATATATATACGTATATATATATATATATATATATACGTATATATATATATATATATATATATATATATATATATATATATATATATATATATATATATATATAAACACTGATCTCTGGCTGAAGGAGACTCGAACCTACGAACCTTAGGACAAGGTACGCAGTGCTTTACCAATCTACCCACACTGGACCAATACCGTGGGTAGATTGGTAAAGCACTGCGTACCTTGTCCTAAGGTTCGTAGGTTCGAGTCTCCTTCAGCCAGAGATCAGTGTTTGTGTATATTTCGCATGCTCTCGCGAATTCCTTGTATATATATATATATATATATATATATATATATATATATATATATATTACAAAAAGAGATATTTTATTACATAATATGGTACATACGACTTAAAAGATACATTGCTGGCAGAAAAATGGCATATACGATACACGAGGTTTGAGGGATACTCTTCAGGTACATATTGCTACGTGTTTGTCACAGATTGAAATATAAAAATCTCATCCAGCTTCTCAGAGCTGGGACGCGTACCCAAGAAGGCGCCCCTGATACTACTGTTCAGATGCCCCTACAAACTGTAAATATCCCCACCCCTTCTTCAGAGTGCAGGCACTACTTCCAACTTACAGGACTAATCCGACTAACCGGTTTCCCAGTAATCTCCACATAAATGTCAGGGAATCCCTAATTAGAAATTTTTGTGCAATTATTAGTACATAAAAAAAAGCTTTCACAAAAGTAATAATGTTCCTGAGCTTTTAATAATTACTAATTTAGGCAGATAATACGAAGTGAAAAATTTCTCATTAAACAAAAAAATAAATAAACCGAATTATATTTCAACAGGTAACTATAATAATTCCGTAAGATATATAAAAATTAGTATTTCTTCATATTCGGTCATTTTAAAATATATTCACTCAAAATTTACTTCTCTATGCATTACTAACAGATCTATTTTCAAATAAAAATTAAGAATTATTTTTAATTATAGATGACGTGAATTTTGCCAAATTAACGTGTAACAAGTGCATATATGTCCAATTAATAATAATATTAGTCATTATTATTAAGATTATATCATAAGAAATTAACGATAAAACATAATATACAAATGGTATATATACCGAAAGATGTATATGTCCCACCGTATATACGATAAGAGTTTAAACTGTCATAAACATTTAAGAATTCAAAATGTTAGGTTGTTTGTGTGTTGTGATCTTAATAAATTTCACCTAGTCGAAAGGCCTTAGAACATAGAAAAATAACTAGACAATATCAAAATTAATATGAATCAGTATATAGTAATGACACTCACCTACAGCACTTATTAAGAAACAAGCTTCTATATGGGGGAAAAATGTGTAATACGATACTTACTTAGTCAAAGCAATTGATAATACGATTTTTTTTTATTTCCTCTACAGATCCCTGAATCCCAACAGTTATTATATCTTTCTCTACTATTTTTTACACTGATTTTATATCTGTTACGAACAGGGCCTGTTGACCACTTTACTATAGTGCTTCACGTAACAAACTCTTATAAAAAGAACAGGATTATCTCGTCTAGAGGTCATCATACACAGGATTCATTTATAGAGGAAAAGGAATCTTTACAGTTTCTGCTTGTTTTATTAACTGCATTAAAAATGACTTAAAGTTTCTATTATGAATTAAATCATTTCTCATATCGTAATCACTGAGTAAAAACACTATCATTAGCCTTATTTTTACATCACTGTAATACGTTAAATATTTACAACCAGCTCTAGACAGAGAGCTTCTAGACAACCACAGTGAGTACATACACAGGCGTTTAACAAACTTAAAAGCCACACTGATGCAAATAACAGAGTCCTTCCTCTGAAACCATTCTACAATAATCCCTTTTCTAGATAGAGTCTATAAACGGCGCAACACTTAGACTCGTTCACTTATTCCTATTTTCCTCTAAAGTTTCTTTTCTTCACCGCCTTCTCAGACCGAGATATACCCTAGTAAAGGGCTTCCAAAATTCCTGGTAACTTCTGAGGAAGTGTAGCATGACTTAAAGCCAGATTCTCCACCAGACCCTTCCTCGACAAGTGGAAGATATGTACTACACTAGACCTCAGCTTGGTCTGAGCAGGGGTTGAGTAGCTCAAATTGTCCCTTGGTGCTTAACCATGCTACACCATCAGTTTAGAACATTGGAACATCCTATCTATTTACAATGCTAAATAACTTTATGGCCAGATAACATTATAAAGCTGAATAAATTCATTTTAGCTCTTAATGAAGATATTCTTTAACATAATATTAAGTGAAAAAGCCAAAATAACACATATAAATATATCGTCTCTTTCTTAAAATAAGCAGCGGGCGTAACAATAGCATTAATTAAGGCTGAATGCATCTCTGTGCACGGGGCAGGCAAAGCGCCGTTTGTGTCTGCCGATTATTTTCATGAGTACA
The DNA here is from genome assembly GCF_038502225.1 of Cherax quadricarinatus. Classification (NCBI taxonomy): domain Eukaryota; kingdom Metazoa; phylum Arthropoda; class Malacostraca; order Decapoda; family Parastacidae; genus Cherax; species Cherax quadricarinatus. Next base: position 13,658,626 of record NC_091327.1, read on the forward strand.
AAAGAATAAATACAAAGATTGAAGGAAAGAAACAGGTTGCAGAGCAAGCTAAAATTAGGACAACGTTATGCAGACCTTTATCAAGTCATTACTTGATAAAGCTCTGCACAGAGCGAAACGTCAGCCAAATAATAACAAGTTCAACAATGTGTCCATTCTTAATTATTGCCGGCGGAAGAAGTCCCGAATCCAGTAAATACAAAATTAATTCCATTCAGAAAAAGTTTACGAAAAGACACTTAAAACAGAATTTAATTTAGTGTTACTTAAGAATACAGATGCATGAAAGGAATGCACAAGAGAATTTAAATTAATTATATCAAATCAAAGTTGCACTCTTAACATTGGAATGAGATACGACAAATTTAGATTTATTACGGGTATATGTAAACATGGGTTTGAAAATAGAATTGTAGCCGCTTGTATCTGGCTGCCCAGTAGAATCACTGATGCTTCTAGTGTCGAAAATTATGGAAGAAAAAAGATGACAGACTCAATTGCAAAATAGTTTGGCTCAAATAGGACCAACCTAGTTTGTGCCTGTAGGCCTAATGCCTTGTTTCTATATTTTCTTTGCTCTATTTATTTCGTATTTAATAATAAGAAAATTACAAAAAGGTTCAGGATGATAGCAGAGCCATCTGTGTGAGCAAAGTTTTCATTTGGTTGTTTGACCCAATTTTCCGAATACATTTTATAGTGAAATCTTGTTCTAAATACTCTCCAACAGAGAAATAATTGTGCTGAGAATGGTATAAAATACCTACAAGTTGATGATTAAGATACCCAATTGTTGCACATATATCTTAGTCGAGGAATGCGTGATCGTTGATACAGTGAGGACACTGAGAGAGGTGTAGCCAAACTTAACTTCATCAGTACTACCCGTCTTGGATAACGAAAGAATGATTTACTAAAGCAAAGGAAGCCTTTATTATCACAACTTTACAAATCCTTCATCGAGCGAAACATTGTCATAATGAAGGCGGATTGTTGTAACATAATTTTCTTGTGTGTTATCTAACAGTTAATATACCACTCCAAGACTGGTATTTTAACTGTCGTCTGTCTAGATGAGGAAGTTTGAATATAATGTTCTTATATATAACAGTAAAGTTGCAGGTATCTCTGGTGCTGAGAGATCAGATAAGAGAACATGTTCAACAAGGCGAGATCGAATGTCGCATTTGCTTTTTTTTTTTCCTTTACAAAGAGGACAGTTTACCCTCAGACAAAACTAGTTGGTAGAGGTGAGAGGTAATACTAGCTGACCAGCACATCTTGTAGTGAGAGGTAATATCAGCAGGATAGGACGTCCAGTGAGTTAGAGGTAGTACCAGCCGGTCAACACATCTACGCGACAACCCTGGGCTCGCCAAGTCAGCGATAAATTTATGGAGATGTACTTGCACCTATTTTCCTGTCACCTCCGTCAGCTCTGACACAGTTCTTGCAGCGGACGCTGACCACCTGTTTATGGCTTGCACACACACACACACACACACACACACGCAACCGGTGAAGAGGCGGGGCCAGGAGCTAAGACTCGACCCCTGCAACCACAAATAGGTGAGTACGCTCACACACACACACACACACACACACATATATATATATATATGTGTATATACATATATATATATATATATATATATATATATATATATATATATATATATATATATATATATATATATATATATATATATATATATATATATGTCGTGCCGAATATGTAAAACTGGTCAATTAGCAAGAACTCATTTAAAATTAAGTCCTTTCTAAAATTTTCTTCAAGATACATTTTTTCTTCATTGTTAATGTAAAAATTTATAATTTTTTCTCCAAAAGAATCTTAGAAAACTTACCTAACCTTATTTTAACAAGAACAATTTATTTTAGCCTAACCCAACTAAATATATTTTAGATTTGTTTACAATAATTTAATACTAAACAAACACAGTGAAATATAATTTTTTCGTTAGGTTCAGAATGATTTTGGCGAAATTATTGCATACACAAATTTTCATTTGTCCTATATGGCAAGATGAACGCTGCTATTTAAGCCAAGATCGCAAGTTCTGCCTATTCGGCACGACATATATATATATATATATATATATATATATATATATATATATATATATATATATATATATATATATATATATATATATAATTATACGTGTGTGTATATATAAATCGTTTTTTGGTCATTATATAAGCTTAGTGTGCAAAATTATTATAGGCTTCTAGCGGCGTGCAACAATTAGTTGCACTGCATAGCTGGACTCACAGCATGGGTTTACGAACTCAAGCAGCTAATGAAACTTGCCACCAGCGCTCATAGCTCATTAAGGACGTTTATTACTCGGTACAAACTGTGTAAGTGGTCAATGAGGGATGATTTCCTGTGGAGCTTCGGTGCCTGGATGAGATGTTGATGGCTGAGGAAGTGATGGTGATGATGTATTTGTAGCATTTTCTCAGCTCCAAGATCAAGGTATGTGTACTTGTGCTTTCCTGTATATGTTAGTGTATGTCTTCCCGAGCGTATGTGTGGTGTGTGTCATTATGTGTATTTGCGTATACATAAATATGTGTGTGCCTGGATGTATGCATGTATGTTCACGCAAGTACTTAAATGTGTTTTTAAAGCGTTAGTAGGATGAGTAAAGAATTTTGACAAATAAAAAGCATAATCAGTTACCAACAATTCATTTAATGTGTTAAATTTTATGCCAAATCAAAAAGTAGGCAAGTTCGCGATGGCATTGAAAATTAAAAGTAAAGGATCTAAGCCGTGTCCAGCTCAGGAGTCATTAGTAAACATTTCGGAAAGAAATTATAAAGATGCGCTAGACTCTTGCGTATTTTGGCCTTTTTGGATTCGCTGGCTCTGGCGGCATCATCATCTGCTGTTATTAGAGATGGATGCCGTCCATTGTGGAGGCAAATGTGGAGTCCCACCCTATCTGTTTGCCATCTGCCAGGGGTAGCATTCAATTCAATTCAATTCAATTCAAGTTTATTCTCTATAAGGGTTACAATGTGACGTTTACAGGTTTTGGGTAGTGTGTGGTTTACATGTTATAAAACACTAATTGCAGAGGGGACCACTAGGACACCTAGCATGGCTAGGCATTTCGGGCAGACTTAGATTAACTCTTAACATTAAATCCTTACAGATAATGGTATTAAGGCTAAGTGACTACATCATAATTTGTGAGTTTAGCAATGTGAATGCTTTTGTTTTAGCACAATGCAAAGTGTCTATATTGGAGTATCATAGGCAAACTTATGACTAGTTAGGATTTATTATTTTAAGATTAAGATTAGTATTTCTGGGTTTATAGTCAGTGGGTGAGTGAGTGTAATTGTGAACCACCAGGTGGTTATCATGTAGCTAGTTGTCGGGGTGTACCAGGGAGATAAGATGTTTTCTAACTGTAATTTTGAAAGTGATGAATGTGTCTGCAGTTCTAGAGTTTTCAGGTAGGGTGTTCCAGATTTTAGGTCCTTTGAAATACATTGAATTTTTGTAAAGGTTTAGTCGAACACGGGGAATGTCATAGAGATGTTTGTGTCTGGTGTTATGCCTGTGGATCCTGTCACAACTATCAAGAAAGCGTTTTAGGTCAAGGTTAATATTGGAATTTAAGGTCCTGTAGATATAGATTGCACAGTAGTAAGTGTGGATGTTCTGAACAGTGAGTAAGTTTAGATCTATGAAGAGTAGTGGGGTGTGTTGCCAGGGATGGGATTTAGTGATTATTCTTACTGCGGCTTTTTATTGGGTTATTATTGGCTTTAGGTGTGTTGCTGCAGTTGAACCCCAAGCACAGATAGCATAGGTGAGGTATGGATATATAAGTGAATGGTATAGTGTGAGAAGGGCAGTTTGCGGCACGTAGTATCGTATCTTGAAGAGGATCCCCACCGTTTTGGATACTTTTTTTGTTATGTGTTGGATATGGGTGCTGAAATTTAGGCTGTTGTCGAGGTATAGGCCAAGGAATTTGCCCTCATTATGTCTGGCAATTAGAGTGTTGTCAATCTTAATGTTAAGTTGCGCAACACCTGCTCTGCTACCAAACATAATATAGTAGGTTTTGCCAGTGTTAAGTGTAAGTTTATTGGCTGTCATCCAAGTCGATATTTTGAGCGGCTCCTCGTTAACAATGGTGTTGAGGGTGGCAAGATTAGGGTGGGAGATAACATAAGTCATGACTTCATCCGGACGCTTTTGTCTGAGGCTGGGTCTGTATGGTTAGGAATCACTTTGTGATGTGCAGCGTCTCCCAGTGGCATCGTTAACCTCATGTAATATACTGAGATCATGAAGGCCAGTGTCCGGGTCGGAATTAGGGACAGCTAATAGAAAATCCCCAGCATGACGAGTTCAATCACACTCTGACTTTAAGTATTGTTTATACAATATTCTCCACAATGGTTATCCATCTGCTAGCTCCTCCAATGAAACCACGAATTATGAATATCAGCAGTGTATTTCAGGTGTTCTGGCTCAACTTGCTTGATACTATTTGATATTCCTTCTGTTTCACGCTTGGACAGAGGATCGAGTCTCAACCACTCCTTGCCTAAAATGACCCAATCTGGTTTAGCACTCTTCAACTTACAATGATCTGAGGAAAACTCACCCATTAACTCGTGAGATGAAACACAGAAAAGCTGGACATCTCTCTGCGACAAGTGCCGGATCAACTTGATTTTAATAGCTATGTGGATCTGTAAACTTCTGGCACAAACAGTCTGGTCGTCCAGGCTGTCAATACGGAAGTCTGGTCTCAGGCCGGGTTTGAAGAAAGTAAGAAAAAGTTATCTTTCTTGCCTATTAGATTCCCCTCAGATTTAGCTTTATCCCATTAGTATATATTTTATGGTAAAACTTAGTATATGATTTTTAAGTTTACTTTAAGAGCTGGTTGTACTCACTTAAACTTGTGCAGTCGAACGGGGGGCTCATTTCAGGGATATATTAAAAAAAAAAATTGAGATCACGAGATTTGTGCAATGATGTTCAGATCATTTAAATTTTCCTTGAGGATTGTTGCCATGGCAATGGATCCAATACGCTTTCCTAGGATAATTTCTCTACTTTGATGGTTGGTTGATTGATGACATACTTTGTCCTTCAGAAGGATTAAGGACGAGTCTCAGAGCTTCTCTCTGTTACTCTGCCAGTTGGAGAGCAGATAATAAGGACTCTTCTGCCTGCCAAAGAGCAGTCAGCCAGTTTGCCAATTTGCTGTTATGCAAATAAGTAAGACAAGCAAGTGGGTTGGACACCCACAGTTGAAGTGACTTCTTGTTCAATAAGTAGCAGTGACGAATCCTTGCTAAATCTGGCTGAAAGAATGAGACAAGGGGAAATGTTTACGAACTTTAGTCAGCATCACGTCTTTTTACTAGCGTTAATGTTTTCTTTAATTTCAATAATAATGCTGCCTGAAAATCGTGTTAGTTATTGATACAAGTATTTCCAGCGTGGAAAGCTGTTTTACTACCTTGAGGAACCCACAAAGCCATGCAGGTTTACTCAAAGCCTCTGACAACTTCAGTGCTATTATTTATGACGGCCATTTTGTCTATGACAAAGGGACGGGTTCACATATGCGTCTTTGTCCGCTCATACAGGACTACATTGAAGAAGTAAGGTTTGATTTCTTCATGAATAATACCGGCAAAGCTATCTGTTGATGAACCATGTGTTCCCAGTTGAGAGGATCTCTGTGCTTGCACACATAGGTAGACCTGGTTTGGCACAGGGCTGAGGGAGTGGTGATTCCCGTAGAGGAACAGTCTACAGGCAAGCTCCAGGTACGGTGTATTTTCAGCAGACCGTTGGGATCCTTATGGCCAGGATTGTAAAGCACAGAGTATCCGTTAAAATGAACTGGATAACTCAGCTTTGCTTCAACATACGAAAGAAAACAATAATATTTCCTGGAAAAGTTCTACATATATTTACTAAAAAAATTAATTATAAAAGAAAGAAACCTGAACCTAATTTCATAAATTATAGTCGAAACTAGCATCTTCACAGGCCGGTGTATACAGGATCTAGTGAGTGATTACTCAATGCGGAGGCTATATATATATTCAAGGATGCGTTAAATGGCGGGTGACAACCACAGTTGCACCTCCATGTCCAAAGGCTTGCCAGAGCATAAAAGTAATAGCAATGTAACAATACTACGCTCTGATGCGTCACACTCCTCGCCTGCAATGTCATGGTTTGGTTTCATTGATGGATAGCAAACCATCAGTACCATTGTATCCTTACAGGATCATAGAGTTCCGGGGGTTGCCGCTTTCCTTTTCCAGCATGTTTGTATAATTATCCAGGAGATCTAATTCTACATCTTAGGTTCTCGTTCCACCTCTGAGGAGCCCGAAGAGATCCATAACCTTCGTAACTTTAACTTCATTTTTTTTCCCTTCCATTCTCCTTCATCTATGCCATCTACCATTATAGTACTGTCTTTCCATCTCCTCCACCACTCACTATCTTCCTTTTCTCCTTTCCCGCTCACCCCTCCCTTTGTATTCTCTCCCTCTACCTCGACCACAGATACTACTATCATCCTACTTTCCATTAATTATCCGTATCACCTATCATACCAGAACGAGCTCTCCTTCCTCTGTGTCTATCTTGACATTAGCGGTCACCAGGAAGACATAAGCTGGCCGGCTGACTGTCCAACTGACTTACTGGCTGGATGGCTTTTGGCTGGCCAGCTGTCTCTTTGGCTTGCTGGCTGTCTAACTAGTAGGCTGGCTGGATATCTAGCTAATTCGCCAGCTGGCTGGCTGTCTAACTAGTTCATTGGCTTGCTGGCTGGCAGACACAGCGCAGTCTGTTCATACTTATGCTAATGCAGCTGTTATCTGATTGACAGTCTCATCGATCAGAAGAAACACGTCTATTTACACGTTGTTTCTGATTCACGTGCGGTTGCGACAAGACTCCGAGAGAGAGAGTTATTCCCACATCGTCTTCCAAGACCTGGTCAGGGTTTGAAGACAAGACCTCAAGACTCCAGCAGTGACGATCAGCCATTGATTATTATATATTACTACATTCCTAGGGAAGAGCAGAGCCTGCTAAGCAGGACCCAATGGCCAATGTTACAGAGTCTACTGACCCATGCTAAGCAGGGCCTGCTAGCCAATGCTAAGAAGGTCCTACTAACCCATGTTAGGAAGGTCCTACTAACCCATGCTCAGCATGGTCTACTGGTCCATGCTGGAAAAGGTCTACTCACCCATGCTAGGAAAGACCTACTGGCAAATGCTCAGCAGGGACTACTACCCATGGTCATCAGGGCCTGGAGTTTACTTGGAGAGAGTTCCGGGGGTCAACGCCCCCGCGGCCCGGTCTGTGACCAGACCTCCTGGTGGATCAGAGCCTGATCAACCAGGCTGTTACTGTTGGCTGCACGCAAACCAACGTACGAGCCACAGCCCGGCTGGTCATGAACCGACTTTAGGTGCTTGTCCAGTGGCAGCTTGAAGACTGCCAGGGGTCTGTTGGTAATCCCCCTGATGCATGCTGGGAGGCAGTTGAACAGTCTCGGGCCCCTGACACTTATTGTATGGTCTCTTAACGTGCTAGTGACACCCCTGCTTTTCATTGGGGGGATGTTGCATCGTCTGCCAAGTCTTTTGCTTTCGTAGTGAGTGATTTTCGTGTGCAAGTTCGGTACTAGTCCCTCTAGGATTTTCCAGGTGTATATAATCATGTATCTCTCCCGCCTGCGTTCCAGGGAATACAGGTTTAGGAACCTCAAGCGCTCCCAGTAATTGAGGTGTTATATCTCCGTTATGCGCGCCGTGAAGGTTCTCTGTGCATTTTCTAGGTCAGCAATTTCACCTGCCTTGAAAGGTGCTGTTAGTGTGCAGCAATATTCCAGCCTAGATAGAACAAGTGACCTGAAGAGTGTCATCATGGGCTTGGCCTCCCTAGTTTTGAAGGTTCTCATTATCCATCCTGTCATTTTTCTAGCAGATGCGATTGATACAATGTTATGGTCCTTGAAGGTGAGATCCTCCGACATGATCACTCCCAGGTCTTTGACGACAAGACCTAGTAACGAATGCAAACTAAAGCTTAGCCACCCACGCTAAGTAGAGCTTACTAGTCCGCATGCTAGGCAGGGTCTGCTAGCCTGTGCTAGGCTTTATCTACTCATATGCAAACCATCATTTATCGTCATTTAACGTGGTTTAATCTTTCTAGTTGATTCACCCAGGTACTTATTTCTGCTAGATGAGTAGGGGAAATGGGTGTAAGGACACATCTAGGTTCCTGTTTATGATAAATGAATAGGGAAAAGGGGTGTATGGAGACACCTATGTACTTATTTCTGCTGGGTGAGCAAGGGACACGGGTGTAGGAAGATACCTAGGTTCCTGCTCCTGCTAGGTTAACAGACGAAGCGAGTTCCTATTTATCGTTATAGGACCAGAGAAACAAGAATATGAAGTTTAGCCTATAAGTCCCGCCTCTTACATGTGTCACTGGAAACAGACCTCTGCATCTGTCCACTCTGAAAGGTTTCTGCAGTTTCTTTTTTTTTTTTTTTTGACAACCTGATACAATTTATATAATTCTCAAGCTCTTTTGTTTCTCGGAATTGATCCATATGCCTCTTATTATTTTGTCAGACACTTACGTCGCTATTTTTGTCTTCAGCGAACTTATGCTGCTCATTATTCTCTCATTTAGGCCGCATGTGAAGAGTGTTAATAAACAGGAGCTTTAAACATATCTTTGTAGAGTACAACTAGTAACTTGTCCTCAATTGTATTTCTTCCCACTTAAACTATTGCATATCGAACCAGAGATTTCTAAAGTTGTCTTCGTCGCCTCTTCGGAAAAACGCTTTAAAATTGATAAATCAAATATATTCAAGTTGAATTTTAATTGAATTCACTATTATTCCTCACAATATCTCAACCATTGGTGAGGTCAGGCTTACAGAGTGTTAATTCTAAACTATGAACCTATCTCACGTATTGCATATAGGTATCACACTGCCTATCTTCCACATCTACGGCGCGATAGCAGTTTGCAGTGATTTAAGAGAGTCTAGCTATTGGTTTACTAAGATGTTCCTTACATTCATTAAGGTCCTTGGAAAACGACTTATTGATACCCGGGGACTTTAATCTAAGTGTGAACCATGTAACTAGTGATTGTGATCTTATTTATTTAATTTTCCTCAAATACTTTAAAAAAAATTTTTTTTGGGGGGCGTTTTGTTTGGATCTTTTTCCTCGAAAACATGTCGGAGACTCTTAAGAAATAATTACTTTTTTTTATCATTATCAGTAAGTTGTCAAGAATTTTTCTCTCATTTCCTAGTAATATTTACCTGGAAGAAACCCTCATGTGAGGTCTTTCATTCCTTGGAAACCTTTTTATTGTATTATAGTGTTTGTTATCGCTTCGTTTTTACCACTTCGATGCCCCTCAAGGAAGGTTCCTTGATGTTGGTGAGGGGCTCTTGATTTAGGGAATTGGATCTGTGCTCCAGTTCCCTGAATTAAGCCTGAATGCCTTCCACATCCCCCCCCCCAGGCGCTGTATAATCCTCCGGGTTTAGCGCTTCCCCCTTGATTATAATAATAATAATAACCACTTCGATGTCTGAGACGTTTATGAGGACGCGTGTCGTTCACCAGAAACTTCATAAATTCTTAGCAATGATCAGATTACAAAAGCTCTTGGTGAGCGAAACGTTTCCTAATAAAAGTTTCCAAACGTTGGGCACATGTTTATTTTATACATTAACGGGCATTATATACCTTGCGTTGTACATACGCTATAAAGGTTCTTACTAAGAGATGTTGTAGTATTTTATTTATACAGTAGGGAAAATATTAATTATTTTTTTCTCTGCAACCAGTATTACATGTGCAACTCGTTCAGTATTTAATAAACTATCTTACAGGCAGTCCTCTTCATTTTTTTGCCTGGTCTCCACTGATATACTTCCTGGTCTCGTTCTCCCAGTCAAACTAAACTAATTTTATTTTTTAAAGGGCTGGACCGGTAAGCCAGCAGAAGGTCTCGGTCAGATGACCAAAAGCTCCAGTGGTGGGTCATCAGGAAGCACTTGTCCTATTTCCCAGTGAACCTTGACTGACCTAACCTAACCTAACCTTGCCTGACCTAACCTAACCTAACCTAACCTAACTTAACGTAACGTAACCTAACCTCACCTAACCTAACCTAACCTTGCCTGACCTAACCTAGCTTAACCTAACCTAACGTAATCTAACCTGACCTAACCTAACCTAACCTAACCTAACCTAACCTTGCCTCACCTAACCTAACTTAACCTAACCTAACGTAACGCAACCTAACCTGACCTAACCTAACCTAACCTTGCCTGAATTAACCTAACCTAACCTGACCTAACCTAACCTAACCTTGCCTGACCTAACCTAACCTAACTTTGCCTGACCTATTGTAACCTAACCTTGCCTGACCTAACCTAAACTAACCTAACCTAACCTAACCTAACCTAACCTATTAACCCGCACATGACCTAACGACTTGGACCAACTTTGTAATGGTCCTCGGACCGAAACGTCGTCGTAAGCTTCTGTCTTTTATGTGCGGGTTATTTGTGTATCGTTCCAGTCACGGTATTGTGCCTTTTTGTTATTTACTAACCTAACCTAACCTAACCTAACCTAACCAATGGTTCCTTGATCCATTATAGTCTGCTGAGCTAAAATCTTCATCCCTCTCTACTCCATCGTTATTATCGTATTTCAGGAAAATAAAGATTAATATATCAAGAAAATATTCAAATTAATATTTTAGAAAGGTATTAAAATTAATGTAGCAGGACAATATGAAAATAAATATTTTAGGAAAATAATAAAAAAATCATATTTCAGGAAAATATTCAAATTAATATTTTAGAAAAATATTAAAATTAACTTTGCAGGAAAATGTGAAAATAAATATTTTAGGAAAATTTAAAAATTTATATTTCAGGACAATATGAAAATAAATATTTTAGGAAATTATTAAAAATTCATATTTTAGAAAAATATTAAAAATTCATATTTCAGGAAAACATTAAAATTAATATTTTAGAAAAGTATTGAAATTAACATTGCAGGAAAATATGAAAAAAATATTTTAGGAGAATATTTAAAAATTATAGTTCAGGAAAACACTAAAATAAATATTTCAGGAAAATATTAAAAATTCATATTTCAGGAAAATATTAAAATTAATATAAACGTGATCATTTGTTTCAAAATCTTCTATGGTCTAAAAATTGCTTTTGTGGATTCCTAATTTTTTTTTTTTTTTTTTTTGGGGGGGGCAGCGCCAGATCTAGGAGGTTAATATCTGAGGTTGGTTCTGGTGCTATGAAAATAATCCTAGATTTCCTCTAGGAAGAAGCAGATTTCTAGCTTTCCAGTTAAATTATTTGTCATTTTCATTCAAATTAAAAAATCCTTATAACTTTTATATTCTTGAATTAATTTTTTTCATTTTCCTATGAAATTTTCACATTTCCATCTAAGTTTCCGGGAGATGTTTTCCAAGTTACCGGGTTTGTACAGTTCAAGTTACCGGGTTTGTATAGTTCAAGTTATTGGGTTTGTATAGTTCAAGTTACCGGGTTTGTATAGTTCAAGTTATTTGGTTTGTATAGTTCAAGTTACCGGGTTTGTATAGTTCAAGTTACCGGGTTTGTATAGTTCAAGTTATTGGGTTTGCATAGTTCAAGTTACCGGGTTTGTATAGTTCAAGTTACCGGGTTTGTATAGTTCAAGTTACCGGGTTTGTATAGTTCAAGTTTCAGGGTTTGTATAGTTCAAGTTACCGGGTTTGCATAGTTCAAGTTACCGGGTTTGTATAGGTCAAGTTATTGGGTTTGTATAGTTCAAGTTACCGGGTTTGTATAGTTCAAGTTAATGGGTTTGTATAGTTCAAGTTACCGGGTTTGTATAGTTCAAGTTACCGGGTTTGTATAGTTCAAGTTATTGGGTTTGTATAGTTCAAGTTACCGGGTTTGTATAGTTCAAGTTACCGGGTTTGTACAGTACAAGTTATTGGGTTTCAAGTTATTGGGTTTGTATAGTTCAAGTTACCGGGTTTGTATAGTTCAAGTTACCGGGTTTGTACAGTACAAGTTACCGGGTTTGTACAGTACAAGTTACCGGGTTTGTATAGTTCAAGTTACGGGTTTGTATAGTTCAAGTTACCGGGTTTGTATAGTTCAAGTTACTGGGTTTGTATAGTTCAAGTTACTGGGTTTGTATAGTTCAAGTTACCGGGTTTGTATAGTTCAAGTTCAATTTAGTTCAAGTTACAGGGTTTGTATAGTTCAAGTTACCGGGTTTGTATAGTTCAAGTTACTGGGTTTGTATAGTTCAAGTTACTGGGTTTGTATAGTTCAAGTTACCGGGTTTGTATAGTTCAAGTTACTGGGTTTGTATAGTTCAAGTTATCGGGTTTGTATAGTTCAAGTTACTGGGTTTGTATAGTTCAAGTTACCGGGTTTGTATAGTTCAAGTTACCGGATTTGTATAGTTCAAGTTATTGGGTTTGCATAGTTCAAGTTACAGGGTTTGTATAGTTCAAGTTACCGGGTTTGTATAGTTCAAGTTACCGGGTTTGTATAGTTCAAGTTACCGGGTTTGTATAGTTCAAGTTACCGGGTTTGTATAGTTCAAGTTACCGGGTTTGTATAGTTCAAGTTACCGGGTTTGTATAGTTCAAGTTATTGGGTTTGCATAGTTCAAGTTATTGGATTTGCATAGTTCAAGTTACAGGGTTTGTATAGTCCAAGTTACCGGGTTTGTATGGTTCAAGTTATTGGGTTTGCATAGTTCAAGTTATTGGATTTGCATAGTTCAAGTTACAGGGTTTGTATAGCTCAAGTTATTGGGTTTGCATAGTTCAAGTTACTGGGTTTGCATAGTTCAAGTTACCGGGTTTGTATAGTTCAAGTTACCGGGTTTGTATAGTTCAAGTTACAGGGTTTGTATAGTTCAAGTTTCCGGGTTTGCATAGTTCAAGTTACTGGGTTTGCATAGTTCAAGTTACCGGGTTTGTATAGTTCAAGTTATTGGGTTTGTATAGTTCAAGTTACCGGGTTTGTATAGTTCAAGTTACCGGGTTTGTATAGTTCAAGTTACCGGGTTTGTATAGTTCAAGTTACAGGGTTTGTATAGTTCAAGTTACCGGGTTTGTATAGTTCAAGTTACCGGGTTTGTATAGTTCAAGTTACCGGGTTTGTATAGTTCAAGTTACCGGGTTTGTATAGTTCAAGTTACAGGGTTTGTATAGTTCAAGTTACTGGGTTTGCATAGTTCAAGTTACCGGGTTTGTATAGTTCAAGTTACCGGGTTTATATAGTTCAAGTTAGTATAGTTCAAGTTACCGGGTTTGTATAGTTCAAGTTACAGGGTTTGTATAGTTCAAGTTACTGGGTTTGTATAGTTCAAGTTACAGGGTTTGCATAGTTCAAGTTACCGGGTTTGTATAGTTCAAGTTACCGTATAGTTCAAGTTACCGGGTTTGAATAGTTCAAGTTACATGGTTTGTATAGTTCAAGTTACGGGTTCGGGTTTTGTATAGTTCAAGTTACCGGGTTTGTATAGTTCAAGTTACCGGGTTTGTATAGTTCAAGTTACCGGGTTTGTATAGTTCAAAGTTACAAGTTACCGGGTTTGGGTTTGTATAGTTCAAGTTATTGGGTTTGCATAGTTCAAGTTACCGGGTTTGTATAGTTCAAGTTATTGGGTTTGCATAGTTCAAGTTACCGGGTTTGTATAGTTCAAGTTACCGGGTTTGTATAGTTCAAGTTATTGGGTTTGTATAGTTCAAGTTACAGAGTTTGTATAGTTCAAGTTACCGGGTTTGTATAGTTCAAGTTACCGGGTTTGTATAGTTCAAGTTACAGGGTTTGTATAGTTCAAGTTACAGGGTTTGTATAGTTCAAGTTACCGGGTTTGTATAGTTCAAGTTACAGGGTTTGTATAGTTCAAGTTACCGGGTTTGTATAGTTCAAGTTACCGGGTTTGTATAGTTCAAGTTACCGGGTTTGTATAGTTCAAGTTACCGGGTTTGTATAGTTCAAGTTACCGGGTTTGTATAGTTCAAGTTACAGGGTTTGTATAGTTCAAGTTACCGGGTTTGTATAGTTCAAGTTACCGGGTTTGTATAGTTCAAGTTACAGGGTTTGTATAGTTCAAGTTACCGGGTTTGTATAGTTTAAGTTACAGGGTTTGTATAGTTCAAGTTACCGGGTTTGAATAGTTCAAGTTACCGGGTTTATATAGTTCAAGTTACAGGGTTTGTATAGTTCAAGTTACCGGGTTTGTATAGTTCAAGTTACAGGGTTTGTATAGTTCAAGTTACCGGGTTTGTATAGTTCAAGTTACCGGGTTTGTATAGTTCAAGTTACAGGGTTTGTATAGTTCAAGTTACCGGGTTTGTATAGTTCAAGTTACAGGGTTTGTATAGTTCAAGTTACTGGGTTTGTATAGTTCAAGTTACCGGGTTTGTATAGTTCAAGTTACAGGGTTTACAAAGCTCAAACATAACATAGCTTTTACATCCTCTGGGAAACTGCACCTAAACAACTTATGATTGCTTCTCTAGCCTTCACATGTATTTTGTTGTAGCACTGTAGATTTTCCCTGACTTACAACTTCAGTTCACCCTCTTATTTCTTGTTTGTGTCAGTGAGGCAGAGTTTATAACCCAGGTCTTGATTACTCTTATAATATATATTTCCTGTACAAGCGTTCGGACTAAGTTCGCTTAATTTATTTCTTGCGCTATTTCTGTTTGTACAATATATCTTGGGGGGAAGTGAGTTTGCGTCTCTCTTATGTCAATGATTATTATTTTATGGAATTTCTTTTGTTTTTTATTAGTAACAGCCTTACAAACTGCTAATGATTGGATGCCTTTATCAATTGTGATTATCCCTTTCTTTTTCATAGTTATGTAACCTTGTCTATGCATATATTCAAAGCATATCAGTTTACTAGCAGCCTCCCATCATCTGACCTGTGTAACACTGCCGCTTCAACCTTCTGTAGGAAGAAGCGTCATAGTTCTTGTATACCTGTTAGGTTTACCAGAGAATTTCTTTCATTTGTAAACGAATGACATTACTCTTTCGCTGTAGAACTTGTCCATCAGCTGGTGTGTACCAATTATTTAGTATTTAGGAAGGAAATAGTGAAGCATTTGTTTAGTAATTGTTGCAAATTAGATGAATAAGCCGTCAAGCAGCTTCATTGCAACTAATTCATCAGGTAGTTTATCAACAACTTGGAAAAATACGTGTGAGAATTGTTAGATATGGGTAGGACCTGCTTAGCAAGAGCAAGTAAGTTAGAAAAGTAACGTAATGCACATATGCAATAACTAGGACATTTTAATAAGGAAACGATTCACCATATAATGGCCTTATTAATCCAACTGTTGGGCGAAACGTTTTCTTAACAAAATATCTTCTTTACCCCATCCGTATCTTATATTTCCTTTATATCCTACACAATAAACAGAAATTTTATGAAAAAAAATAAAAAATATATAAGAGTTATATTAAAAATGTAAATTTACTTAAATTTCCTTCTAAAAAAATACGACTTAACGCAAATTCATCTTATATATATATATATATATATATATATATATATATATATATATATATATATATATATATATATATATATATATAATTGATTTCATCAGTCATTTGCTTCATTACAGTCCTGTAAACACTTATTACAATATATAATAATAATATATCAGTGCTGCAGAATCTTAACGACACATTAATAGTTTAATCCTATGTAATCTTAAACAGAATACAAATTAATATATCTTTATTTTTGACTGCCAATGATCAGATCGCGAAGTCTAATTAATAGATTAATCACCTATAATCAAACCTAGACGTCAGATAAACAGATCACGCAGTCCCTTTATGATTAAGAGGATGAGGAATTGGTCTGAGCAGTTGTGATCGGCCGTTGAGAATAAATATTGCGTGTTTAGTAAATAAAATAGTCCCGCCACACGGTGTATATACATAGAAAGGTGTTCGTCTGTTAGTTTATATACACTGAGAGACGTATTACACTTATTGGATATACACTAAAATATGTGTGTTTATTTTTAGTGTATATATACCGTTATGCGTGTATCTTTCATTGTCTGTACACCTAGAGGAATTCATATATGTGTTCATACAGTGTACATAAACCAAAAGTCGCATATATATATATATATATATATATATATATATATATATATATATATATATATATATATATATATATATATATATATATATATACATACATATATTCGTATATGGAATACCAGTCATCGCTCCCAACGTGCATGGGGCACCTTAACTCGGTTCTCGACGTACATGGGATACCAGTATTCGGCTGGTTTGTTGTCATCCCACTACGAGTGGCTTGATTGGCAGGCTTCTCAGCGCAGCGCCATTAGCTTTTACGATGTGTTCTATGTAACGACTGTCGGATGCCTAAGCAGGCCTAATATAGCCGTCACACAGCTGGTGACGCGTACCTCCAGTCTGGAGGCAGAGGAGGCGCACTCATTGTTTTAGCACGTATGTTGGGCACGATTGGCAGGAGGCGACTGACAAGGACAACTGACAGGTAGGCTGACAGGTAGGCTGACAGATCGGCTGGACAGATCAGCTGACGGGCACAACTGAGGGAAATCTGACGAATTCCTCGTGCGGATTTAGCACTTCCTCATATATGCAACACTGCAATAATAACCGATGTGACACTTTTTTCAGACCAGTTAGTATCCAAAGAAAGAAAGACTTAAATTTTTATTAAAAATAATTTTTAAATTTTACCAAAATTTGTGTGGAAAAGTTCGATTACATAAGTAAAAACAAGAAACAAGCCAGTGAAACAGTTCCCACTTATAAAAAAATTTTTAGCTATGAATATATATATATATATATATATATATATATATATATATATATATATATATATATATATATATATATATATATATATATATACATATATATATATATACCATTCCCGGTACACTATGTTGGTTATCATATCATCCATGGTACACTGTCTTGATTACCATCCCCTGCACAATTTTGCATACCATCTTCGGTACAAAATCCTAGACACCATCCCCAGTACAACGTTCTATATGCCACCCAGGTATACTGTCCTTGATGTCATCCCTGCACACAGTCTGGATAACATCCAGAATGGTACACTGTTCTGGATGTTATCCATGGAGAAGAATGGAACCCGCAAAAGGTCAAACAGCACCTATGGGATATGAAGAAATTAAGTTAAATCCATGGAAGTTGAAGGCCGAAAAGAAGTGGATTGCGGCACTTCGCATCCCATTTTAGATGGTACGTAATCGGACTACAAACACAGGCTAGACCATACGTCGCTTATCTTCAAGTTACCTGACAGCAGGGCTACGTCGAGACGAATGGCTATTACCATTGTTTAGATCTGAACATAAGTCAAAAATAAGAAAAAGAGAGGGTGAAAGAGCGAGGGAGAAATGAGAAACAAGGAAATGGAAACACATATAATATATATATATATATATATATATATATATATATATATATATATATATATATATATATATATATATATATATATATATATATATATATATATATGTATATATATATATATATATATATATATATATATATATATATATATATATATATATATATATATATATATATATATATATATATATATATATGGACTAGCCAAAAGTGGTGCTTCTCAGGGATGAGCGCTGAACCCCTTATTTGAAATATTTATAAACAACTTTGATAAAAGAACAAAAAAGGCATAATACCTACGCTTGTTTATGACACCATAATGGACCTACAATCGAATTCGAAGACTAGACGGAGCTAGTAACAATGGCTTCTAGTTGGATAAAATTAGATTCTGAAAGGTTATGGGAAATAACTTATTTTGCAGTGAAGATGAACATGACTGTAAGAAAGTGATGAGGTAAACAAGCAAGCTTATTCAGGTACAGGTACATATAAACACAGTTACATAAATTAACGTATGTGTAGATTTCCTAGAATAACCCAAAAAATCAAAGTGACATATTTCCAATGGTGTCCTTGACCAAGCTAATGTAGTTAACTTACAGAACGGACAGTTGGTAGTGTTATTATTGCATTTATTTTGGGCAGGTTTAAAATGAGGTATAAACAGTAGTCAGAGAGGTAACATGAAAGGGTTTGTTTGTAAATGAGTAGGAAGTACCTACCATGAGCCAGTAGGTCTACTATAGTAATGATGGCCTGCATATATTTTTGATGATTCTGATATTTCGTGGAGAAATAATAACAATTGTGGACTATCTGATGATTTTCAGAAATTAGACAATCTTTGATTCAAAATTGAGTTATGTGATTAGAGACGAGAAGAAAACTAAATAATTAAATGAGAGCGAGAGAGAGAGAGAGAGAGTACTCATCTATACGTGAGTACACACACGCACACTCTGTATGTATGTGTATATATATATATATATATATATATATATATATATATATATATATATATATATATATATATATATATATATATATATATATATATATATATATATATATATATATATATATATATAGTTGTGTGTGTAAATACACAGGAAGAGATGGTAATGTGTGGTTACTGCCAGCAACCTCCCAGTCCTCCCATTCCCCGTGAGCACCTTCACCAGCTCGGTGTCCCTCTCGTAAATAATTGTCGAATTACATTCCTTAACTTGCTACGCGCGTCGCTTCGCTCCCTCTGGCAAGTTATGGCTACAAAACACACGAGTTAAGTGTTGTAATTCCCTCACCAACCTTCTGTTTTCAATCGCCAATTATCATCACATTATTGCTGGTAATCCTTCCACAGGAAGGCATAAATAAGGAGGAACAAGTATGTTAAATCGAGGCAAAAGCTTACTATCTTCATCACGGAATAAATTTGAAAAGGTCTGTCGATTGCCTTGAAAATTATATTGTAGCTACTATCACTATAGTTACAGCTCAAGCCTAAACATTGGCAAGTCATTGGAAATATACATGGGATGCAGTGCCATTTCCTGAGGTTGTGTTTAAGTTAATGTTTCCTGTGACCATATACGAGCTCTCGTTTATTGTGTATATGTTTGTGCTACTGTTTCTTGTGTTTATATGTCTACTATCTTTTATTGTAGCCATGTCTGAATTTCTTTTAATTGCCATGAGTGTGCTACTGCTTCTTCTAGTTATGTTTTGTGATACTGTCACTCTTACATTTATAAACATAAAATTGTATAGATCTCTTCCATCTTCCCTTTCCCAAATCTGTCCCAAATATTTTCAGTTATTTTCCGCAGCACTGAGGATATTAGAAATGAAAAGGTACGTTTACTACTCTCCGAGCTTAATGACTCATACGAGCTTAGCTGTTCAAGTTAATATAATAATAATAATAATAATAATAATAATAATAATAATAATAATAATAATAATAATAATAATTATTATTATTATTATTATTATTATTATTATTATTATTATTATTATTATTAATATTATTATAATGTAACAATAATGATAAAAGTAATAATAATAGTTATTGTTATTATAATTATTATTAAACATTGATAATAATAATAACAATTCGTTACTGTTTGCGTATGCTTTGTCACTCGTAAAATAAATGGCAATGCAGAAAGCTAAACAAGACAGGCAGACAGACAATTTCCCTTCCTAATTAGCTTTCTTATCTAACATCTAATACAATATATTTCTGTGCGGTCAGGAGGAAGGCTGGGAGGTGTGACCACTCTCAGGCAGTATGATGCGTGTCACGGCCAACTGGTAATTCGAGAATCCTTGCTGTTAAGGGAAGCGAGAAAGAGGAGACGTTGACAACGGCAAAGGGGAAAGGAGAAGGTCAAAGGGAGGTGGTACGAGGTTACATGGACTAAGAGGACAGGGGCAGGAAGGAGAACTAGGGGCTAAGGGGCTAGGGAAGAGGGAGTGGTGGAGAGGAAATATGAGTTAGCAAGGTTTATAACACTAGGTTGTAAGTTTCTGAGATGTTCGGCTTGATGCTGTGATCATTATCCTTCATAAGAAGAAGCGTTAAACCCGTCTGGGTTAGAGAGCTCCTAGGGGAATAGGAGGCAATCCGACTTCATTCATGGGAAAAGGAGAATAGAGCCAAATCGTTGGAACAAGAACCCATGTTCACGTAGGTTTGCCAGGACGAGTCCTGGCCCAGGCCTTCTAACATCAACAACCCCTCAGCGGCATCAGGGAACGGGTCACCATCTGGAAAAGACCCAGACCGGGACATGTACTGGTGAATCATTCAAGTTCAAGGCATCATGGAACTTCCCGTGAGAGGCTGGAGGCTGGCATGATCGAGCGAGAGAGGTGGAACACCGCCCGCTGTGCTGCACTCACGCTTGGTATTGAAATCTCCTGAAGCAATGAGGGAAAATAATTTTTTTTTTCTGATCGTTGACAAAGAGGGGAAATTATTTTTTTTATTCCTTTTACATAATGATTTTCTTTTTAATGAGAAGGAAAACTTTTCTTCTTTTTAACATTTTTTTGTGGGAAGCGGAAAATAAATTTATAATATTTAATGGGCACCACTAAACTCTGACGTCTGTTCAGTGCCTTGGAAATTGGAAATTCACATGTTTGATTAGAGGAAGGACAGGGTAGTTCCAAATCCTTGGATCAAGAGCTCTTCACACAGTGTGGGTTGTATTTTATAAGGCTTACCTGACCCGGCGACGTGGATCTTCTTCATCCAGGGGTAGATGACTGGCTGACCGTTGGCATCCAGCTCCGTGACCGCCTCCTCGGGGGAGCCTTCCACGCCCCCAGCACCCATATGCTGCGCCATCTGCGCCCCCATGCTGCCTCCCCCGCCCGCACTACCCGCAGAGGGATCTGGCGATGCCACTGGGGAGCGTGGGGGCACTTGGTGCTGTTGCAGTGGGCTGTGGCAGGGGGCAAGCTGTGGGCTGATGTGGGCGGCCATGGGTTGATGCTGGGGCATGACACACGCTTGCTGGTAGTACCCTGCATGGTTGTATTGCATAGCCTCGCGGCCATACTGCATGCTGGCCTGGTGCATGCCATGGTAGGAGTAATGCTGGGCAGGGTTGTAGTAGTCACTCTGAGGTGGGATGTAAGAGTTCTGGCTGTACTCCTCCGGCGGTGGGAATTTGGGGTCCACGTACGGGCCAGAGTTCATCAAAAACGAACTCATCGTCATTAATTTTTGGTGATTTGGAGCCAAATAATATTACTTGAGAGTAGTGCCTGGACTGTTGGTTTTGACTCCTCCTAGCACTGATAATTAGCATAGCACGTGATCTGCGAGCACCAATACCAGGGTTCCGGGTGACCCGCGCTGGCTACGTCACCATGATTAATGAATGGAGAGAACGAACCACCAGGGCTGGTCGGGCTGTGCGCGCATCCCGACCCGACCACCCGACCGATCGCCACAAGTCTCCGATAAGCACTGACGCCCGGGGGTGGAGTTCTCCTGACGACGGAGCAGCAGCGGCTGCAGGAGCCGAGGGGCGGGCACCTGGGCAGGGCAAATGGGCAGTACCACCTGCCCTTACAACCTACTCTCACTAGGCTCACTCACTGCACTGATCGATGGCCTTCTGTTCACGTGTGCTTCGTCCAACAGCCAGACGATGATTGGCGTTGATTTACTGCCGGCCGGGGCCCATGTGTGTTTGTGACCTGCGCACTGCCACTGCGCACCTCCAGGCAAGGGTTAACATGCCCCCCTCCCCCATCCTCTTCTTACTTAAGACGACTGTGTGTGCGCGGCCGATGATTGGCCCCCCACCCCTCTCTTGGATCCGCCACTCAAGTGGGTTCACTTGGTCTGCCTGCAGCCGCTATTGGCCACACTTGGTCTTCTGTTAACGACGGGAACACTTGGACCAATTTGGCCTGACGTGTCTGTCGCCGAGGTCCGACGGTGACTGCTGGCGTCTTGTGTTCCGGTCCGTCGCCGTGGTAGGCGGCCGCTACTTCCGTTGCAGCCGCTGCAGGATCACCAGACAAGGCTTCTCCGTGAATGTTATGGTGGATATGTCACGGCACTCCCGTCCGGCCGCCCGGCTCACACCGATACAATTAGCGAAGTGACAGAGGGCGGGGAAGAACGCGCGAGCTGTGGAGGCGACAGAACGAGAGGAGGGGCTCCGGTACCTCACCTGTAGCCTCCGCCTCTCTCTCCCGGCCCGCGGAACTCCCATGAGACCCGCTAGTGAGAAAAATGAACCAATTGTATCGGCGAGTGCTCCCTCACATACGTTCGTCACATACCCGAGTGTCGACCAGTTGTCCCACACAGTGCTTGTGCTCAGCTATCACCTCCCACGCTCCGTATGTGCGTGCATAGGTGTGCCCAAGATTGTAATGAAGGAAATTACATGTGGCTTATCTACAGCGCGTGAGAAGGAATATTCGTAGCAGCTTTTAGTGAACCTTTTGTCATAATACATTTGTACGGTGGCTGATTGATATAATGATAAGGTAAATAACAGCTCTTAGGAATGGAGGACGTGCTAATATGTTTTTATGGCCTGCCTTATAAACATAAATTGTTTTAAAAGAGTTCAAAGATATTTTATCTCTTAATTGCATAATGTTATATGTGAAGCCGAGTATTAAAGACGCTTATTTTACAACCCTCTTAAGTGTTTATCGCACTGTTTAACACATTACTAAGTGCAAATGAATTTATAAGTACTGTTAACGTATTTATCACATTAATTATCACATTGCTATATATAAATGAATTTATTATCTCAGCAAAAAAATTATTAGTACCGAAGCCAGGCCATAAGTTACAATACAACAAAATTGTCCAAGTCATTCCTGCATAAAAAAATAAAAAAAAATATTTCAAGTCCTTCAGAAAATGTGCTAACAGCCAAAAAAAAAGAAAAAAAAAAAGTCAGAGGTAGAATGTCATATGAATGCCATTTCTAAGGTCTGTCATTACAGTGGCCATTTTCCCATGTACACAAAAATAAAACACTCCCCACCGTTTCTCAGGCTGTTGCTCAATGTAAAAATTGTCGCACGAACTTTGCATAATACCTGGTTTTGCCTCATTTTGCATAATGCGTGTTTTTTTAAATTGCTGTTGTAGCCTTGGAGAGTGTGTGGGAGAGTCCGAATGGACAGGACCGGATACAGGGTGGATTCATGTGGGCAGCGGTGGCAATGCCGGATACAGGGGAAGTTCAGATGTACAGTATTGGCAGTGCAGGGTACAGGGCTGATAGGGTGCGGTGTCATGGCTGGATACAACAGTAGCAGGGCCGGGTGTATGAATGGTTCGGAAAGCTATGGGTAGAGGACCTGGTATAAATAATTCGGATAGCTAGCGGTGGCATGGCCGGACAGGGATACTTCGGATAGCTAGTGGTGACAGGGCCGGATGCAGGAATGACCAGGACACAGTCGCCTCGCAGTTTTAAGTTACCACAAATGATAATGTAGGCACATCGGAAGTAGCCTGGTTCTTCCTACCTAGTAATTAGTTCTAATTTGTACCTGAAAACCACTCACACACATACACACCTGATCTTATGTTTATCTCTCATTATACCTGGCCCGTCCCTCTTCTCTCCTCCACTTCTTCCCATCACTTAAAAACTAATAAGAAACTTGAAGACATTGTTCCTCACCTCTTCTAGTATATTATACCGGTGTAGCAACTTTTTACACTCCTGAGTGGAACAAACTTCTAAGTGACAGAATAAAAACAAGCGGTTTTTATTCTGTCAGATATTTTAAAAATTCGTTAGACAAATGGGTGAATAGAAACGGGTAGGCGTGAAAAAGATGTGCATAGAATAGGCCAATAGGCCTACTGCAGTAGTCATATGAAAAGAGTGAAGGCGTACTGCAGTAGGCCTTCTGGCCCGTGATAGGCACTTCTCAAATCCAAACCTTCTCGTTCATACTTACGTTTATTTTTAAGGCTATAATGGCTCTACTTGGTACATTGTTCCACCAATTTATAACCCTATTGCTAAATCAATACTTTCCTGACTTCTTTCCATATCTAAATTTACCCAAATTAAACCCGTTGTTCCGAGTTCTTTCTTGGTTTGATATTTTTACCAGCTTATTTATAACTTCTTTGTTTAAATCTCACTTCCACTTGCAGACTTCAATTATATCTCCCCTCCTTCGTCTTTCAAGAGCTTGTAGGTTCAGGGCTCTCAGTCTATCTCAAAATGAACGATGCCTTATGCAATGGATTTAATTTGTCATCCTTCCCTCTATGTTCTAATATGGATTTATATAAATTATGTAGTACGAGGACCAGAGGTGAGCTGAATATTTTAACGGATGCCTTACCGCATAGAGCTTTCGAATAATATTTGGACTCAAGTTACTTATATATCGTGATATAAATAAAAACATGGTAGTTTATTACCTATAGATTAGAAGAACACAAAACATTATTTTGAAACTATTCAGACTATGGTTCACCTGCACAGCAAGCATTTTAAAGTTAATAAAAAAACGCTATTTTTTGTGTCTTTATCATCTACAATTCGTCGGTGTTCCCATGCCATTTAGTGCTATATAGTCTGCTAGTTTTATTAAGTATCCTTAGACGCTGCTGTCTTAGCTTCAGATTTCTGATGATGACCTGACAAATTCTAATCACAGAACTGGTGGGGCTCGAACCCATGGCAGGCAAGGCTTAGTATCATTCTTCCAATGCATTATTCTGCGTATTATGTGGCATTAGCTGATTTATTCATGTTGCTTTTTATACTCTCGTCAAGGTCATTATCGTAAATTACTAGCAGCAAGAGCCCAAAACTTATCCTTGTGGAATGCCTTTTGAAATATGTCTCATTAGGATTTTATCCCACTAATACAAACTCTTTGCTTTCTACTAGTCAACTATGCCTCGATCCTTGAGATGTTTCCCTCCAATACCATGTGCTGCCACTTTCTGTAAAAGTTCTGTGAGTGATTCTATAAAAACACTTCAAGGAAATTAAAATAAATAACATTGTATTCTTTATCATGATCTACTGCCTCAAACAATTTACTGAAGGTCAGTAAATTGGTAAGGCAAGATTGGCCCCGTATTTAACTATTAAATTATCTTCATTAAGGTGGCTTTTGTTTATACAGGCTATTATTTATTATAATAATTTACCTACTATTAAGATCTGGCTTCTTGTGCAGTAATTTGATAGTATAAACTTTGTTCTTGATTTTAAGACTGGAATTACATTAGCCATCTTCCACAAAAATCCAGAAAAAAAATTCACTTTCTCTGTACAAGAATGACTGACTGAAAGACCATTAGATCTACTACAGTTCTCCTTCATTATTATATTACTATATTCATGGGAAGCTCTAAATTCATATGGATTATACCGTGTCTGGGAGATCATAAGGACTGATCCGAGAAAAAGAAGCATATCACCAATTGTAAAGTAAAAGGACACAAGTGCAACTAATGTGACATTTTATTGTGGCAGCGTTTCGCTCTCCAGGAGCTTTGTCAAGCCGTTACGGCTTGACAAAGCTTCTGTAGAGCGAAATGTTGCCACAATAAAATGTCACATTAGTTGCACTTGTTTCCTTTTACTTTACATATTGTCGTTAATTCAACCAACTTTATTACATAACACCAATTCCTTGACTCAAAAACCTTTGACTAACATTAACAACACAAGTGCAACACTTGGGTATCATTAAGGCTGAAATGTTTCACCTGTGCAACGGACTTTATTGCTCAGTTACAGAAGTAGTTTTTAAACTGGAGACAGTGGAAGAAATGGAGAGAAGAAATTTTAAGGCGTTTAGTCTCTCATGATAAACAGTGTTCAGTTCCTTAGCCATGATGAAGAGAGTGCTTCTCTATGCAAATTGGAAAAACATCTCTAAATTCCTACACCCGGCAGTGCTAAATATCTGCCTGCCGACACCTCCGTTGTATACATCTTCCACGTAACTCAGAAAATGCAGTGCATGCTCTCCACCTTGACAATAACAAAAATAAAAGAGGCAGCCACTTGATATCACGGTGGAGATATGGAGTCTTGATTATTTTTGATACTCTATACTCATATACAATTATTTTACAATCATGAAGATGGATTGTTTAGGTGTAAGCTTCAACACATCAACGCATTGCTATATATTTTTATTGTAATGGAGTTCTGTCGATCTCTCGTCGGCTTTATTTTACGATAGATTTCTCTCATGTAAAATTATTTTATATAATAGTTCATAACTGTTGTACCTCATGTGGAATTATTTTATGATAGATCTATCTCGCGTTGTGGTTTTGTATCACATGGAACTACTTTTATGATAGATATATCTCAAGTGGAATTAATTCAAGGTGATTTTCAGCTCTTTCTTAGTCTGTTTACAATGTTTATTTTTCACGTAAAGTTATTTTATGGCTGTTCTCGTTCTCAGTGGGATTATTCTGAGGATATTGTATTCTGTTTTTTCATTTTTCTAATGAAGTGCTTCTAGAAAAATATCGTATTTTGGCCATTCCATACAGAAAAATATCGTGTAGCTTCAACACACAATAAAACCAAAATATGGATATCATTAGTAATTCTATCTATAAAGGAACATATAAAATGACCACTGATGAAAAAAAAGCGCTTTAAACACCTTTTAGGTATGAGAAAATGTCGCATTCGTTGAGAAATTACTGTCTCTATAGAATGTGTTCCTTCCTTACTGCCCTTAAAGCAGAAGCGAGGAGGAGGAGGAGGAGGGGAAGAATGTATCAAGGAATTACCTTGATGACTCGTTACAGCAAGTGGGTAATTTATTTCGTGGCTGGGTCGATAGAAGAGTCTCGGAGGTACAGGGATTACCTTCCGCTTAGTTGATTACTTTTCATCAGCACCCACTTAGTTCCTCTGTTACCTTTAGCTGTGGGTTAAATTCTATTTCTTTTGTAGTTTTATATTTATTTTTTTTTTGTATTGAGAAAAGCGCGAATTACATTTTGGTCTCTTGTTATTATTAGACAGTGTGCCATATACGAGAAAATTCCTCCATACATGGGAATTTAATTTCGTATTTCATTTTTCAAATCTGAGACTTTCTCTGGCATTGTAATTAAGATTACTTTAAAATTCAATAAGATACGATCAAGATTTTTATTGAACAATTTTTCGATTTAGTCAGATTTTATCGCTAATTTGTTCCCTTCATCTTAGGATGATATTTCAAAATTTATTCTGCCAATTTTTATAAAATTTAACTTTTTTTTTATTAAATTTTGGTGCAGCTTTACATTTTTTTTCATACTGGTTACTTCCGGTGGTATTTAATCTTAACTTCTTATTAAAATATTTTCTTGTAAT
Source organism: Cherax quadricarinatus (assembly GCF_038502225.1). NCBI lineage: Eukaryota > Metazoa > Arthropoda > Malacostraca > Decapoda > Parastacidae > Cherax > Cherax quadricarinatus. The sequence goes on from NC_091327.1 coordinate 13,686,137, forward strand.
TTAGCCTCATTGATATTATATTTGTCTTATCATCAAATTTTCTCGAAAAGTGATAATATTATTATGCTGTAAAATTTATTTCATTAATAATTTATTTTCCATTTACTATTGTAAGTTCTAATGAATTTAATGATTTTTTTCTGAAAACGAATTTAGATTTATTCTAAAATTCACATAAAAATGAATGGGATCTCTTGGTTGACTGTGTTGTTAATTGGGTTTGAACACTATCGACCACACGAAGGTCATTAAGGTTGCACTATCACCTGTTCACCATCCGTCATGAGAACTTTAAATCCATAAATAGGAAATTAAAGCAAACTCTCAGTATATATTTTCTGAGAGATATACATTTCACAAAGGAAATATGTGATTTTTTAATAGTATGTAAAAATATGTATTGTCAGTATTATTTCGATAAACGGAATTTTATTGATAATTTTAATATAAGTTTGAATGTAATTAAGGTTTTCTTTGTAATATATATTTCATTGATTAAATGATTGAATCGGAATTTTTCAAAACTTTTATTAAACATTCCTTTTTTTTCCAATAATGTTCATTTGTGTCAGATCTGTAGACTTTATACACACACACACACACACACACACACACACACAATCAAGCATATTATATATATATATATATATATATATATATATATATATATATATATATATATATATATATATATATATATATATATATATACATATATATATATATATATATATATATATATATATATATATATATATATATATATATATATATATATATATATATATATATATATATATATATATATATATATATATATATATGAGCTATATATATATATATATATATATATATATATATATATATATATATATATATATATATATATATATATATATATATATATACATATATATATATATATATATATATATATATATATATATATATATATATATATATATATATATATATATATGTCGTGCCGAATATGTAAAACTGGTCAATTAGCAAGAACTCATTTAAAATTAAGTCCTTTCTAAAATTTTCTCTTATGCGTTTAAAGATATATTTTTTCATTAATGTTAATGTAAGAAAATTTAATTTTGCACCAAAAGAATCTTACAAAACTTACCTAACCTTATTATAACAAGAACAATTTATTTTAGCCTAACCAAACTATATATATTTTAGATTTGTTTACAATAATTTAATACTAAACAAACACAACGAAATATATTTTTTTCGTTAGGTTTAGAATGATTTTGGAGAAATTATTGCATACACAAATTTTCGCTTGTCCTATATGGCAAGATTAGCGTTGCTATTTAAGCCAAAATCGCAAGTTCTGCCTATTCGGCACGACATATGTATATTTATATATATATATATATATATATATATATATATATATATATATATATATATATATATATATATATATATATATATATATATATATATATATATATATATATATGACTACTCACATTATCAAGGAACTACTCCTTGATAATGTGAGTAGTCACGAAAGCGCTTGGAATTTCTCTATTCTTTCAGAGTTGTTGTTTTGCATATATATATATATATATATATATATATATATATATATATATATATATATATTTATATATATATATATATATATATATATATATATATATGTTACATACATGAGCTAACTTCTGGTACTGTACTTAAAATTCAAGAGACGAAGCACTTTTAAGGCTGAGGATGTCCGTGAAAGACGGTGTACCGTTTTCCATCCATTTCATGAACATCCACACTGTTAAGAATTATGCGTCTTTAGAATTTAAAGTATATAGGAAGCCAACTCATGTAACAGTCGTCATAATCGTAGCAGCCTTGCCATATAAATTAATGAACAACTGTGGCCTGATTGTTATATAATATACAATGGTAACAATCTTCGTGTTAGCGAAAAATAATTTGTAATAATTTATTTCCTCTAAATGCTGTATAAAACTTTTGATGATGACAGCAGTGATGATAATTATGACTGTGATATTTATGATAATAATCTCACTGAAAATCCATTAGAAGTTGTCGATAATGATGGTAATTATTTCATCATATCAGCAAATTCTCATGATACACCCCCCCCCCAACACACACACATGCATTATGCAAAAAAAAAAAATCGCGAACAAGCGATGTATGATGCTAAACAACCTTTCAACTCCCCCTTGCAACCTTTCAACTCGAACACTGCAACCACAATTAGGTGAGTCACAACTGTAAGTTGAAAATTCAGATGAGTCTGAGGGATGTCAGGAAGTATTTCTTCAGTCATAGATTTGTCAGGAAGTGAAATAATCTGGAGAGTGATGAAGTGGAGGTAGGATCCATACATAGCTTAAAGAAGAGATACGATAAAGCTCATGGACCAGGGAGAGAGTGGACCTAACAGCGACCAGTGAAGAGGCGGGGCCAGTAGATGTGACTGTAACCACACACACACACACACACACACACGGGGACAGGAGCTGTGAATCTACTGCAACCACATGTAACTGAGTACACACATACACCCATGTATACACACACATTTTTCCCAGGATGGTTCCGGAGCTGAAGAAGAAATATAAATATAAACTACGGATGCTTAACCTCAGATCTTAAGATACACAGATGTTCGCCTAGATAAGACAGCGTCACGAGAAATAAAACCGACTACACAGAAGGAAGTCGATATTTTTACAGTATAAGGGTTGAGAATAAGAGCGGTGGAGACAAATTTTAAACACAAAGACACAAGTTGAAGAATGAACTATACTTTTGACATGGTAGCGCTGTGTGCGTAGAATAATATCAAGTCATGACTCTGTGAAGATCAACATACAGAGAAACGTTGCCATAATAATAGGTTCTCCTGCAATTTGTGTCTTCATACTTGTGCCCAACAAGCTGTCTCAGTGACCGAGATAGGAAACATGAAATGGGCGAGGGTATTGTTACGACGATCAACTTGAGATTCCAGGGGCGAAGACAGGAGCTTGAGCTTTGCTCACGTAAAAACAAAAGAAAATGGAAAGTAAAGCCAATGAAAAGTGTGATGGTCCAGTAATAAAGAAAACTATTGTTTTTGTGGTTCCAGGGAGCTTGTCATAAGTGTCCTACGTCAGTGTGTGCCGGACTGCCGGCCGACAGCGCTCGCTACAGTAATTAATTACGTCGCTGTCTCTGCTGGGATTGATATTACGTTCTGATATTTCTCTCATATGATGCAATTTTTCTTTTGGAACATACTGGTTTATATTTATATATATATATATATATATATATATATATATATATATATATATATATATATATATATATATATATATATATATATATATATATATATATATATATATATATATATATATATATATATATATATATATATATATATATATATATATATATATATATATATATATATATATGTATATGTCGTGCCAAATATGTAAAACTGGTCAATTAGCAAGAACTAATTTAAAATTAAGTCCTTTCTAAAATTTTCTCTTATACGTTTAAAGATATATTTTTTTTCATTAATGTTAAAGTAAAAAATTTTAATTTTGCACCAAAAGAATCTTAGAAAACTTACCTAACCTTATTATAACAAGAACAATTTATTTTAGCCTAACCCAGCTATATATATTTTAGATTTGTTTACAATAATTTAATACTAAACAAACACAGTGAAATATATTTTTTTCGTTAGATTCAGAATGATTTGGGCGAAATTATTGCATACACAAATTTTCGCTTGTCCTATATGGCAAGATGAGCGTTGCTATTTAAGCCAAGATCGCAAGTTCTGCCTATTCGGCACGACATATATATATATACATATATATATACATATATATATATATATATATATAAATATATATATATATATATATATATATATATATATATATATATATACAAAGCAGTGAAGAGTTTTTACGAGGATAGTGAGGCTCAAGTTAGAGTATGTAGGAAAGAGGGAAATTTTTTCCCAGTAAAAGTAGGCCTTAGACAAGGATGTGTGATGTCACCGTGGTTGTTTAATATATTTATAGATGGGGTTGTAAGAGAAGTAAATGCGAGGGTTTTGGCAAGAGGCGTGGAGTTAAAAGATAAAGAATCACACACAAAGTGGGAGTTGTCACAGCTGCTCTTTGCTGATGACACTGTGCTCTTGGGAGATTCTGAAGAGAAGTTGCAGAGATTGGTGGATGAATTTGGTAGGGTGTGCAAAAGAAGAAAATTAAAGGTGAATACAGGAAAGAGTAAGGTTATGAGGATAACAAAAAGATTAGGTGATGAAAGATTGAATATCAGATTGGAGGGAGAGAGTATGGAGGAGGTGAACGTATTCAGAGATTTGGGAGTGGACGTGTCAGCGGATGGGTCTATGAAAGATGAGGTGAATCATAGAATTGATGAGGGAAAAAGAGTGAGTGGTGCACTTAGGAGTCTGTGGAAACAAAGAACTTTGTCCTTGGAGGCAAAGAGGGGAATGTATGAGAGTATAGTTTTACCAACGCTCTTATATGGGTGTGAAGCGTGGGTGATGAATGTTGCAGCGAGGAGAAGGCTGGAGGCAGTGGAGATGTCATGTCTGAGGGCAATGTGTGGTGTGAATATAATGCAGAGAATTCGTAGTTTGGAAGTTAGGAGGAGGTGCGGGATTACCAAAACTGTTGTCCAGAGGGCTGAGGAAGGGTTGTTGAGGTGGTTCGGACATGTAGAGAGAATGGAGCGAAACAGAATGACTTCAAGAGTGTATCAGTCTGTAGTGGAAGGAAGGCGGGGTAGGGGTCGGCCTAGGAAGGGTTGGAGGGAGGGGGTAAAGGAGGTTTTGTGTGCGAGGGGCTTGGACTTCCAGCAGGCATGCGTGAGCGTGTTTGATAGGAGTGAATGGAGACAAATGGTTTTTAATACATATATTTAATACATAATGGTTTTTAGTATATATATATATATATATATATATATATATATATATATATATATATATATATATATATATATATATATATATATATATATATATATATATATATATATATATATATATATATATATATATATATGCTTAAGCACAGTGGCTTGTGAAAATGTAGAACTCAGGCCTGATTCGAGGAATGGGAGCGTAGCTCCAGTTCCTTGGATCAAAACCCTAACCAAAACCTGCAGACTCTAAAAAATGTTATTCTGTCCAGTATCACCATTTCAAGGACATTTAACAATGTTGTTGCATAATACATTACAAGCATCTTAGTGAGACATTTATTAAGGCAAGTTTGTCTTAATGTCTGAAAGGAATTATGAATTTTTTATTTACCTAATTATTGTCGGTATTGCAACCAGTAATTAGACACAGTGTTATTGCCATTTATATGGACCTGCAGATTTTGCCATTTATGGGTGTTTTCTTAAGAGAAATATGAAGAACAAATTTGTAATCGGATTTAATTAGAACTTGAGGATAATGTAAGTGCTGATATGCTCAGTATGAAATAAAAACCGTCAAAAGCAAGTCTCAACACCACTGTATCCAGCTACTTTCTAACAGACATAAGTGTTACAGTACAGTGGGAGGAACATCGGCAGCAAATGAATCTTGGACTTCATTTCAGTCATTCCTCTACCATTATCAAGTCACAGGTATATAGGAAAATGTAGAAAGTTGAAAATAAGGTCAAGGCTGTGGTGGGATCGGTTATGTTGCAAAATATTAATAGAAAATTAGAGAGAGAGAGAGAGAGAGAGAGAGAGAGAGAGAGAGAGAGAGAGAGAGAGACAGACAGACAGACAGACAGACAGACAGACAGACAGACAGACAGAGAGAGAGAGAGAGAGAGAGAGAGAGAGAGAGAGAGAGAGAGAGAGATAGAGAGATTTACTCTACAACAGGCAACAGGGAATGTAATTAATTACTGTCGTATGTAGCTCTCTGCTTACCCTTAAGGTGGTTTTCCTAAGTCTCCTTCTGTACACATCAAAGACGTGTGGAGGACGAATGGTAAGAAGTGCATATCATCACTATTCTCTTGTGAGAGTCGTTTACGATGAATGACTGATAAACATATTAGTTATCAAAAATAAAAGTTGCAATACCACGACTGGAACAATTCACAATTAGTCACAATGCCGTGCCAAGCACATTTCACAACCAACCCACAATACTGTGGCTGAAATAATTTACAACTAACTCAAGGTTCATAGGTAAATTTTAACCATGCTTTGGTCCATCTTGGACTATTTTCGAGCCACTCACGAAACCTTATCTAAAGTTTTCTCTCTAAAGTGGGAGATAGCTGTTAATAAATTATTATGAGGGACTATACGTCTTTCAAAATCCTTCCAAGATGTAATACGTCTGTCAGTTGAATATTCAGTTGGCAATAAATTTTTAACATTTTTAAAATGGTGTAGGGAGAGGGGAGACATTTCGTCCTAAGATTTAGACCAACATAGTTTTAGTAGCCAATAGATACACAGTCACAAACTTTTCCGAAGCTAAGGAAATAGTTACCCTACTTAGGTCTTAGGGTGTTACTCAAAGAGGGTTAATCTGTCAATGTTTGTTTAGTAAAGATGAACAGGTATATATACTGAGAAGTGTACATGCGCTGAACATTGCTAGAAGGGTATATACATTTTAGAAATTTAATTTGTATTAGGCGGCAAGTTGCAGCCTTAATGACCAACATGCAGTCAAACATAACATAGACAGTAACATATACATAAGACTAGTTATTATTACTGTGGCTTCGAGATAATATCATTATTTTATTGCGTTTACACAGCGGGGACGTCAGCAGCAGCATTGCTAAGTAGGAGAGAGACAACGAACCAACAAGTAGACGAGAAGGAGGCATGAAGCAGCGTAATCATCTATTATAATAATGTTTCGCTCAGTGTAGTGCTTCAGCACGTCTTGACCTAATGAAGCTCTATGTAGAGCTAAAGGTTGTCATATTACGTGTCTTTCTACCATGCAATAAAGCCTTACTGCGTTATATGTGACATTCTTGTATACTAGCGTCCCTAATTATTTCCATGGTCAGTTTGAGTACCATTCATTAGTATGCAGCTGCATGAGTCAGTAGTTCGGCATCATCGTTCTGATTGTTGATTGGCTTATCAGGGACACGGGTTAGTCATTAAGCAATCACCATCGTCGTTGAGGCGAACCCCGCGGCTTACTTTAAGATGATTTAGCCTGAGAAAAATCCTGTGCGACAGACCCGTGTCGGGGTAAAGAAGCTCTCGACATACAGAGTTACCTCAAGTTAAGCATTTGCCTGCTTGCCATGATGCTACCCAGGAGAGCAGGGACAGCGGGAGCAAGAAGACTTGCACCCCCTGATACAAGAAGAGAAGGTGTAAGGAGACTTGCACTACCTCGTTTAAAAGAACTTGCACCCCCTGATATAGGGATAGAAGGTGTAAAGAGAATTTCACTACCTCGTTTAAAAGGACTTGCCCTCCCTGATATAGGAACAGATGGTGTCAGGAGATTTGCACTACCTCGTTTAAGAGGACTACACCCCTTGATATAGGAACAAAAGGTGTAAGGAGACTTGCAATCCCTAATTTAAGAGGACTCCATCCCCTGATATAGGAATAGAAGGTGTAAAGAGACTTTCACTCCCTCGTTTAAGAGGGCTTGCACCCCTTGATATAGGAAGAGGTGTAAGGAGACTTACACTTCCTTGTTTTAGAGGACTTTCACCCTTAATATGGAGACCTTCATGGGTTTGCTCTCCGCTGCCCTATTCGCATTTCAAATAAACGTTTCCAGTTATCATCCAATAACAGTAATTTATTTCCATTATGTAATGTCTGCGAATGCTTAATGTAGGGATACCTAAATTATTTAGAATTATTGATTTTGTTCTTTGCTACCTCTCGTTTCTAGACGATACGCTGAAAACTATTCTTTAGACTGACTTGAAACTTGTATAATTTAATCATGAAATCCCATGTTGTAAACCCTGACTGACCGTCGTGGAAGCTAATTATAATGCTTAAGGTGTCTCGGAGATTTGCAAGTAAATTAATCCGGAAACCAAAGGGCTAAAAGTACGAGAGGAGGCTAAAAGAATTAAACCGTAGAAGAACGAAGGAGATAATTACGACGTACAGGAAACTTAAAAAATATATCGACAAAGCGGATAAGGAAAAACTGCATACGAAACACATACGAAAAGAAGAAAAAACAGAAGATACCTAAGACAAGTGAGCGCGCTTGATGAGGACGAAGGTGAAGCCAAATATCATACACAGTTTTGTGTGTAGGTATTACTGGACTAAGCACTGAGTAACGGCGACCAGTTATAAGTTGAGAGGCGCCTCCAGAAGCTGAAACTCCTCCACAGACACAACTCAGTGAGTAAACACGAACATTACAGATGATGCTCAAGACACAGTTGAAAGAGCATGAATAATTTGATAGTAAGTTTGATACATTTTACTGAGATTATTGTTATTATTATTATTATTATTATTACTATTATTATTATTATTATTATTATTATTATTATTATTATTATTATTATTATTATTATTATCACACTGGCCGATTCCCACCAGGGCAGGGTGGCCCGAAAAAGAAAAACTTTCACCATCATTCACTCCATCACTGTCTTGCCAGAAGGGTGCTTTACACTACAGTTTTTAAACTGCAACATTAACACCCCTCCTTCAGAGTGCAGGCACTGTACTTCCCATCTCCAGGACTCAAGTCCGGCCTGCCGGTTTCCCTGAACCCCGTCATAAATGTTACTTTGCTCACACTCCAACAGCACGTCAAGTATTAAAAACCATTTGTTTCCATTCACTCCTATCAAACACGCTCACACATGCCCGCTGGAAGTCCAAGCCCCTCGCACACGAAACCTCCTTTACCCCCTCTCTCCAACCTTTCCTAGGCCGACCACTACGTCGCCTTCCTTCCACTACAGACTGATACACTCTTGAAGTCATTCTGTTTCGCTCCATTCTCTCTTCACGTCCGAACCACCTCAACAACCCTTCCTCAGCCCTCTGGACAACAGTTTTGGTAATCCCGCACCTCCTCCTAACTTCCAAACTACGAATTCTCTGCATTATATTCACACCACACATTGCCCTCAGACATGACATCTCCACTGCCTCCAGCCTTCTCCTCGCTGCAACATTCATCACCCATGCTTCACACCCATATAAGAGCGTTGGTAAAACTATACTCTCATACATTCCCCTCTTTGCCTCCAAGGACAAAGTTCTTTGTCTCCACAGACTCCTAAGTGCACCACTCACCCTTTTCCCCTCATCAATTCTATGATTCACCTCATCTTTCATCTGAATACATTCACCTGAATACATTCACCTGAATACATTCAACTGAATACATTCACCTCCTCCATACTCTCTCCCTCCAATCTGATATCCAATCTTTCATCACCTAATCTTTTTGTTATCCTCATAACCTTACTCTTTCCTGCATTCACTTTTAATTTTCTTCTTTTGCATACCCTACCAAATTCATCCACCAATCTCTGCAACTTCTCTTCAGAATCTCCCAAGAGCACAGTGTCATCAGCAAAGAGCAACTGTGACAACTCCCACTTTATGTGTGATTCTTTATCTTTTAACTCCACGCCTCTTGCCAAGACCCTAGCATTTACTTCTCTTACAACCCCATCTATAAATATATTAAACAACCACGGTGACATCACACATCCTTGTCTAAGGCCTACTTTTACTGGGAAATAATTTCCCTCTTTCCTACATACTCTAACTTGAGCCTCACTATCCTCGTAAAAACTCTTCACTGCTTTCAGTAACCTACCTCCTACACCATACACCTGCAACATCTGCCACATTGCCCCCCTATCCACCCTGTCGTACGCCTTTTCCAAATCCATAAATGCCACAAAGACCTCTTTAGCTTTATCTAAATACTGTTCACTTATGTGTTTCACTGTAAACACCTGGTCCACACACCCCCTTCCTCTCCTAAAGCCTCCTTGCTCATCTGCTATCCTATTCTCCGTCTTACTCTTAATTCTTTCAATAATAACTCTACCATACACTTTACCAGGTATACTCAACAAACTTATCCCCCTATAATTTTTGCACTCTCTTTTGTCCCCTTTCCCTTTATACAAAGGAACTATGCATGCTCTCTGCCAATCCCTAGGTACCTTACCTTCTTCCATACATTTATTAAATAATTGCACCAACCACTCCAAAACTATATCCCCACCTGCTTTTAACATTTCTATCTTTATCCCATCAATCCCGGCTGCCTTACCCCCTTTCATTTTACCTACTGCCTCACGAACTTCCCCCACACTCACAACTGGCTCTTCCTCACTCCTACAAGATGTTATTCCTCCTTGCCCGATACACGAAATCACAGCTTCCCTATCTTCATCAACTTTTAACAATTATTTTTATTATTATTATTATTACTATTATTATTATTATTATTACTATTATTATTATTATTATTATTATTATTATTATTATTATTATTATTATTATTATTATCGTCATTATTATTATTATCATTAGACTTTTCTTGTTTATAGGTCGATTTAGAGACTAATATTTATTTTTGCTTACATTGCTTTGCGTTTCCCCTCCAACTTTGTTAAAACTCTAAGTGTATTAAAGATTCAATCTTAGCCGGATGTAAACATCACCGAGATAATTTCAGCTAAACTAGATGCATCAAAAATCCTCTCATTTGTTCTTAAGAACTGGAAAACATACTATCTATAATTCTTTAATCGTGATGCATTTTTTTTTTAAGTTTTATTTTGACATCAGTATTTACACTCATGTATTATCCTCGAAGAGGAAGCAAGCGACAGCGGAAAGTCCAAAAATCGGTTAATTACTACTTATTTCTGACTAATATTTACAGAGATATAAAGTACAACAAAAATACATCACAGCAGTAAGGGTGAAGGTATATAATGTGTACCACATGCTATATTCTAAATGATACTACATATTATATTGTGTTAGCTATACTATCACGTGATTTGTGTAAAATATAATAAGACTTACCCCGGCAGGAGGGCGGCGGTGATGTGTATAATGGACTCCTGTTTCCACAGTATCTCTCCTCAAAGTGAACTCGGTCATTGCTCTCTCAGGAACATGCCCCCACAGGTGCTCAGCTTCTTTTCCCACATTTCCAAGTTTTCCTGCTGATCTTCATCACTTGACACATGAAGCACACACACACACACACACACACACACACACACACACACACACACACACACACACACACACACACACACACACACCAACAATCTCACCATTACCACCACCCTCACCACCACCACACAACACCAACTCCTCCACTAATCTCCTCTCCCCCCACCGGCCACCACAACACACCACCATCGCAACTACCACCTCACCAATAACACCAACCATCACCACCACCACCACTACCACCACTACTACCACCACCACCACCACTACCACCACCACCACCACCGCTACCGCTACCATTCCCACCAGTACCACCACTGATACTATCACCAACACCCACACTCACTCCGCTAAGCAGCACTGGAGACGATAGCACTGGGATCCACACTAACACCTCGTGGAGATTTGACTGTTGGATGCTGATGAAGACAGTCTTTGTTCCCTGCAAGGTGTGCATTCATCTACACCCTCCCCCCTTCCCCTTAACCCCTTCCCCATTCCCCCTTGTACCAGCTCCATCCCCTCTCACCCTCCCTCCTCCCCTTACCTACGACGCCAGTCGAATAAAAGGGTTCGAAAACCTCGATCACCTGCCTCATTTTCTCACAAATAAACGTTCACGATGTTTCCCATAGTCCTCAGAGATCTCTGGGTGCCGCTGTAAGAACATTCTTCGCCACAGGTAAAATTGCATTCATTTATCAGAGGCAAAGGTTGTGGGAGGCTAAGGAGGGGAGAATCAGGGCAGAGGATGTAACAAGGCTGAATGATGCTGATGGTAAGATGAAGATGAGAATGATAAACCAGGGCATTTTTTGAAGAGCAGTAAGTGGGGTGAAGATGAATACAAATGATTCACTCAGGAGGACCCAACCTACCAGCTCAGGCCCTCCTTCCCTTGTGTCAGCAAGTGTCTCTCTCTCTCTCTCTCTCTCTCTCTCTCTCTCTCTCTCTCTCTCTCTCTCTCTCTCTCTCTCTCTCTCTCTCTCTCTCTCTCTCTCTCTTTTACACAGGGGTTGACAAGGGTAAGGATCCCTAGCTTTATTGACAGCTATTTACAGGTTAAGGATTCCTAACTTTATTGGCAAGCTAAGAGCTCTCTCTCTCTCTCTCTCTCTCTCTCTCAGGTGGAAAGACGGAAGTATCCTTTTAAGAACAAAATTGTAATTGGCGTTTCCAAATGTCAACTATCCAATTATGTTTGATGTATTATTATACACGATTGTCCTTCGTGATATTCTTTTTTTTTTCTTTTCATTTACCTAAACATATCTTTTATTCATCGACGTTTCATTGATTTTTTTTTTTTGACGGCAGCATATCAATAGTTGGCAGCTACCTTGCTATATTGGCTGGACGTGACTATCAATGAAACATGCTCTTGAAACGTTAGCTCTCAACTGGAGCTTAATTATTTGCAGGAGCTGACACCTGCTCTCCCCCTCAAATCTCCTACCTCTTCTCCTCCCCTCTCCCCTGCCCCTCTTAACCCCCTCCCCTCCTCTTCCCCTTGTGGTGTATGTGGTTGTGTCGAGTCATCTCCCCTGCTGCAGCTTCTAATCCTCACCCCCTTCTCCTCCTCCTCCTTCTCCTCCTCCTCCTCATCTTCCTCCTTCTTCTCCTAGCCCTATTATTTTTCTTTCGCCTCCTCCTTCGCTTTCCTATCTTTCTCATCATTATGCTCATTTTCATCCACTTCACCCCATCTTTCATCATTGGCTATATTTAACCCAAGTGATAGTTACTCCAGCTGAAGAAGCTGCCGTAGCTACCGAACCTATAGTAGAATTCTTCCATACTGACCTCTTTAGCGACTTATCGTAAGGGTTCTGAGTCTTTATTAAACACCGGTTAAAAAAAGTCTCATATCTATTATTTAACTAAGTTCATTTTCCCACGCCTTTTCCTCGTCAGTTTCTTAACGCTTCCTGATAAATTACGCATACCGTTTTCTGCGATGCTTGTGGTAAGGCGAATGTAGAACGCACCCAGGAAACGTTAAAATCAGTACGACTGTCTCTTGCTGTACGAGATGGAGTTGCCACTACACACACGTGTAAGGTGTGTCAAGTCCCTCGCAGGTCTTTATGTGAATAATACAGAATCATGTTTTTAGTGGAATTTACACAGATAACCAGCACATAGGAGAGGCGCTTACGACGACGTTTCGGTCTGACTTGGACCGTTAAGGTTAACTGAATGTAACGTGAGAAACAAGGCCAAACAAATGTACAATCAAAGCAAAACTTCAAAAATATAAATTCCACTAAAGAATAAAAAAAAAGTCACAATACCGTGACTTGAACAATTGAAAAATAACCCACACATAGGGGAGATCGACTTTGTAAATACCTAGAGTTTACCTGGAGAGGGTAAACGGGGGTAAACGGAGGGTAAACGGAGGGTAAACGGGGGTCAACGCCCCCGCGCAGGCGTTGACCCCCGAAACGCTCGTCTCTGTATCTCACATTGCAGCCTGTTCTGTTGGCAATGCTAAATTATCCGAGTATCGTGAGCGTGACGACTATGTATCGCCTGGTATTTAGGTTCAATTCATTTAGCCTCTTCCCATAATTCAGTGCCCTCAGTTTCGGGATTAGCTTTGTTGCGTATCTCTTGTTGCATAATCTTGTCAAAACTCTGCATAAAATACGTGTCAATTATACTGGTCAGTAATTCATTTCCTCTTTCCTACATCACTGCATGCATATTGAAACCACATTTTCAATTTTCCACCTCATCGGTAATTGACCCATCTCTAATGACTTTTTACGTAGATCCAGTCCATGGGGGGACTGGTCACTAACCTGCACATAGAAATCACTCCCTACGAAAGCAAATGACTTGGCAGGCGATGCAACATACCCCTAGTGAAAAGTAGGGGCGTCATTAGTACACTAAGACAAAACACATTAAGTGTCCGGGGCCCAAGACTGCTCAACAGCCTCCCATCAGGCATAAAGGGAATTACCAATAGGCCCTTGGTTGCCTTCAAGAGGAGCTGGACAGATACCTAAAGTCAGTGCCAGATCAGCCGCGCTGTGGTTCGTATTTTGGACTACGTACGGCCAGCAGTAATAGCCTATTTGATCAGGCCCTAATCCACCAGGAGGCCTGATCATGGACCGGGCCGCGGGGGCGTTGATCCCCGGAATGCCCTCCAGTTGTGGGTCATTATTTCATGGTTTATTTCATGATTTTTTTTTCCACATTCTGTTATCCAACACTTTCGCCTGTGCTGTCTGACATCATCCCTGTTTCATGAGCGTATACCTCCTTACATCGTCTGCACAGCTCCTGGCACACCACTCTGTCGTCCTCTGTGAGAACTGCTCTAGCTTTATTGCTTGTGTGAGTGTCTGGGTGTGTGTACTCACCTAATTGTACTCACCTAATTGTGGTTTCAGGGGTCGATACTCAGCTCCTGGCCCCACCTCTTCACTGAGTGCTCCGAGGTCCTCTCTCCCCCTGCTCCATGAGCTTAATTATACCTCATCTTAAAGCTATGTATGGTTCCTGCCTCCACTACCTCACTTGCTAGGCTATTCCACTTCTTGACTACTCTATGACTGAAGAAATACTTCCTAACATCCCTTTGACTCATCTGGGTCTTCAGCTTCCAATTGTGACCCCTTGTTTCTGTGTCCCCTCTCTGGAACATCCTGTCTCTGTCCACCTTGTCTATTCCAAGCAGTATTTTGTATGTCGTTATCATGTCTTCCCTAACCCTCCTGTCCTCCAGTGTCGTCAGGCCGATTTCCCTTAACCTTTCTTCGTAGGATATTCCCGTTAGCTCTGGAACTAACCTTGTCGCAAACCTTCGCACTTTCTCTAATTTCTTGGCGTGCTTGATCAAGTATAGGTTCCAAATAGGTGCTGCATACTTTGTGTATGTGTGTGTGTATGTGTATGTGTATGTGTGTGTGTGTGTGTGTATGTGTATGTGTATGTGTGTGTGTGTGTGTGTGTGTGTGTGTGTGTGTGTGTGTGTGTGTGTGTGTGTGTGCTCACCTATTTGTACTCACCTATTTGTGGTTGCAGGGGTCGAGTCACAGCTCCTGGCCCCGCCTCTTCGCTGATTGCTACTAGGTCCTCTCTCTCCCTGCCCCATGAGCTCTATCATACCTCGCCTTAAAACTATGTATGGTTCCCGCCTCCACTACGTCACTTTCTAGGCTATTCCACGGCCTGACTACTCTATGACTGAAGAAATACTTCCTAACATCCTTTTGATTCATCTGAGTCTTCAACTTCCAATTGTGACCTCTTGTGTCTGTGTCCCTTCTCTGGAACATCCCATCTTTGTCCACCTTGTCTATTCCGTGCAGTATTTTATATGTCGTTATCATGTCTCCCCTGATCCTCCTGTCCTCCAGTGTCGTCAGGCCGATTTCCATCAACCTTTCTTCGTAGGACAATCCCCGTAGCTCTGGGACTAGTCTTGTTGCAAACCTTTGCACTTTCTCTAATTTCTTGACGTGCTTGACAAGGTGTGGATTCCAAACTGGTGCTGCATACTCCAGTATGGGCCTGACGTAAATGGTATACAGAGTCTTAAACTAATCCTTACTGAGGTATCGGAACGCTATCCGTAGGTTTGCCAGGCGCCCGTATGCTGCAGCAGTTATCTGATTGATGTGCGCCTCAGGAGATATGCTCGGTGTTATACTCACCCCCAGATCTTTTTCCTTGAGTGAGGTTTGCAGTCTTTGGCCATCTATTGTGTCTGCGGTCTTCTTTGCCCTTCCCCAATCTTCATGACTTTGTGTGTGTGTACTCACCTAGTTGAGGTTGCGGGGGTCGAGTCCAAGCTCCTGTCTGTGTGTGTGTGTGTGTGTGTGTGTGTGTGTGTGTGTGTGTGTGTGTGTGTGTGTGTGTGTGTGTGTGTGTGTGTGTGTGTGTGTGTGTGTGTGTGTGTGTGTGTGTGTGTGTGTGTGTGTGTGTGTGTGTGTGTGTGTGTGTGTGTGTGTGTGTGTGTTTATACGATGATATATCTGTACGAGAGAAACAGTAAGTGATTCAGCTATCACAGGAAAAAAAAAACATCATCCTTCCTGACAAAATTAAATGATGTTTGTTGCATTTGGATTACCAGCAAAAATAATACGAAGATCCATCAATTTTCGCTCTGTCTCAGAAACATTAATTGCAGCTACAGCTGCTTCAGTTATATTAAGCTTGAACTGTTATGGTGGCCCTGAAACATGAACTGTTATGGTAGCCCTCAAGCTTCAACTGTTAGGGTGCCCCTCAAGCTTCAACTGTTATGGTGACCCTCAAGCTTCAACTGTTATGGTGCCCCTCAAGCTTCGACTGTTATGGTGGCCGTGAAATTAGTACTCTTGTTCTGCCTTAGTTTAATTACTGCTCGTTTACCAGTCCCCACCTTCGATGTTGAAGGATTCTTACATCCTATGTAGATTAGCTTCCCCTTCTCGGTTCAACCCTGATTTCCTATACGCCGTGTGATCTCATAGGGGTTTAACGCTTCCCCATGAATATAAGGATAATAGTCTTGACAGCAATATCGACGATTTGCCTTACATTCTGCTACGGAAATATGCTATGGATGTATTTTCTTTATTCACTGCACATTTCGAAGTCACGAACCTCGTCATTAGTGCAAAAAATAATAAAAGAATAACAGTCAAGTGGCGCAGCCAATTAGCATTACAACAATATTGTTCTAATTAAAAATAGAATATTTAAAACAGGAAATGTTGAGAATTAAGGAGCGTTTTTGACCTAGGAGGTATCTCAGCGCTCAGGGATACTTGAACAAAGGTACCACTGGGCGTGAAGATGGGAAGGTACTTCAGTGTAGATGAATAGTTCAGAGAACCGACAAGTTGATAAATTAGACCCATGTGCAACACCTGGTTATCTTTAATGAAGAAACGTTTCGCCACACAGTGGCTTCATCAGTCCATACAAAGGAGAACGGAGAATTCTTCACTTTTCCAAACCCTTGTGCATGACCTACTTCTACATTGGACAAATGTGATACCACCTACGACTACTGCACCTCTCCTGCCTACAGTATATAAGCTACTTCTTCGCGCATATACTGCATTCTTTCCAAGATTGATGGCTGATGGACTGATTATCTCACACTCCTCCTGTTCTTCATCGTTCTCCTTTGTATGGACTGATGAAGCCACTATGTGGCGAAACGTTTCCTCGTTAAAAATACCCAAGTGTTGCACATGTGTCTAATTTATCAGCTTCAGTACTTGTTGCTCCCTGCGTCCACTTCTGCACGCCAAGATCACTGCTGTTATATTCATAGTCCTGTCAGTGAGACACAAGCACGTCATAGACTCGACAGCTTTGTGTCACTTTATACAAATAACATCAGTGTTCTCCATAGATAAGCCACTTTCACACGAATCACCCTTCGTGTATTTCTGCAAACTTGAGATTTCAGTATTTATTTTTATTCTTGGTAAGTGTTATGAATGATTTGCTTAACCTTTATTAACTGATATTTCCATGTAAGTACCTAAAAAATAATAAAATTCAACAAAGATTGTGGCATATGTCTGTCAGTGTCAGGCGTGTACTGTAACTTCTGAAACTTCAGACGTGCAGTTTCACACGCTAATTGAAACAGGTTGAAATATAAGCCCTCCTTTAAACAGTTAAATATATTCATAAAGTTGTTCACACACATTAAATGTTGCAGGGACACCCAGAAGACCCACAGATATGACGGCCTGACCAGTTGCGAATACTTCATCCCTTGTAGCGTGAGCAAATGTGCTCTAAAATTTATATATATATATATATATATATATATATATATATATATTTTTTCCAACAAGTCAGCCGTCTCCCACCGAGGCAGGGTGACCCAAAAAAGAAAGAAAATCCCCAAAAAGAAAATACTTTCATCATCATTCAATACTTTCACCACACTCACACATTATCACTGTTTTTGCAGAGGTGCTCAGAATACAACAGTTTAAAAGCATATACGTATAAAGATACACAACATATCCCTCCAAACTGCCAATATCCCAAACCCCTCCTTTAAAGTGCAGACATTGTACTTTCCATTTCCAGGACTCAAGTCCGACTATATAAAAATAACCGGTTTCCCTGAATCCCTTCACTAAATATTACCCTGCTCACACTCCAACAGATCGTTGGTACTATTATACTTTCATACATTCCCTTCTTTGCCTCCATAGATAACGTTTTTTGACTCCACATATACCTCAACGCACCACTCACCTTTTTTCCCTCATCAATTCTATGATTAACCTCATCCTTCATAAATCCATCCGCCGACACGTCAACTCCCAAGTATCTGAAAACATTCACTTCTTCCATACTCCTCCTCCCCAATTTGATATCCAATTTTTCTTTATCTAAATCATATGATACCCTCATCACCTTACTCTTTTCAATGTTCACTTTCAACTTTCTACCTTTACACACATTCCCAAACTCATCCACTAACCTTTGCAATTTTTCTTTAGAATCTCCCATAAGCACAGTATCATCAGCAAAAAGTAACTGTGTCAATTCCCATTTTGAATTTGATTCCCCATAATTTAATCCCACCCCTCTCCCCAACACCCTAGCATTTACTTCTTTTACAACCCCATCTATAAATATATTAAACAACCATGGTGATATTACACATCCCTGTCTAAGACCTACTTTTACCGGGAAGTAGTCTCCCTATCTTCTACACACCCTAACCTGAGCCTCACTATCCTCATAAAAACTCTTTACAGCATTTAGTAACTTACCACCTATTCCATATACTTGCAACATCTGCCACATTGCTCCTCTATCCACTTTATCATATGCCTTTTCTAAATCCATAAATGCAATAAAAACTTCCCTGCCTTTATCTAAATACTATTCACATATATGTTTCAATGTAAACACTTGATCTACACATCCCCCTACCCACTCTGAAACCTCCTTGCTCATTCGCAATCCTACATTCTGTCTTACCTCTAATTCTTTCAATTATAACCCTACCGTACACTTTTCCTGGTATACTCAGTAAATTTATTCCTCTATAATTTTTACAATCTCTTTTGCCCCCTTCCCTTTATATAAAGGGACTATACATGCTCTCCGCCAATCCCTAGGTACCTTCCCCTCTTTCATACATTTATTAAATAAAAGTACTAACCACTCCAACACTATATCCCCCCCTGCTTTTAACATTTCTGACATGATCCCATCAGTTCCAGCTGCTTTACCCCCTTTCATTCTACGTAATGCCTCACGTACCTCTCCCACACTTACATTCTGCTCTTCTTCACTCCTAAAAGATGGTATACCTCCCTGGCCAGTGCATGAAATTACCGCCTCCCTTTCTTCCTCAACATTTAAAAATTCCTCAAAATATTCTCGCCATTTACCTAATACCTCCATCTCCCCATCTACTAACTCCCCTACTCTGGTTTTAACTGACAAATCCATACATTCCCTTGGCTTTCTTAACTTGTTTAACTCACTCCAAATTTTTTTCTTATTTTCATTAAAATTTCTTGACAGTGCCTCTCCCACTCTATCATCTGCTCTCCTTTTGCACTCTCTCACCACTCTCTTCACCTTTCTTTTACTCTCCATATACTCTGCTCTTCTTATAACACTTCTGCTTCGTAAAAACCTCTTATAAGATATATATATATATTTTTTTTTTTTTTTATTATCACACCGGCCGATTCCCACCAAGGCAGGGTGGCCCGAAAAAGAAAAACTTTCACCATCATTCACTCCATCACTGTCTTGCCAGAAGGGTGCTTTACACTACAGTTTTTAAACTGCAACATTAACACCCCTCCTTCAGAGTGCAGGCACTGTACTTCCCATCTCCAGGACTCAAGTCCGGCCTGCCGGTTTCCCTGAATCCCTTCATAAATGTTACTTTGCTCACACTCCAACAGCACGTCAAGTATTAAAAACCATTTGTCTCCATTCACTCCTATCAAACACGCTCACGCATGCCTGCTGGAAGTCCAAGCCCCTCGCACACAAAACCTCCTTTACCCCCTCCCTCCAACCCTTCCTAGGCCGACCCCTACCCCGCCTTCCTTCCACTACAGACTGATACACTCTTGAAGTCATTCTGTTTCGCTCCATTCTCTCTACATGTCCGAACCACCTCAACAACCCTTCCTCAGCCCTCTGGACAACAGTTTTGGTAATCCCGCACCTCCTCCTAACTTCCAAACTACGAATTCTCTGCATTATATTCACACCACACATTGCCCTCAGACATGACATCTCCACTGCCTCCAGCCTTCTCCTCGCTGCAACATTCATCACCCACGCTTCACACCCATATAAGAGCGTTGGTAAAACTATACTCTCATACATTCCCCTCTTTGCCTCCAAGGACAAAGTTCTTTGTCTCCACAGACTCCTAAGTGCACCACTCACTCTTTTTCCCTCATCAATTCTATGATTCACCTCATCTTTCATAGACCCATCCGCTGACACGTCCACTCCCAAATATCTGAATACGTTCACCTCCTCCATACTCTCTCCCTCCAATCTGATATTCAATCTTTCATCACCTAATCTTTTTGTTATCCTCATAACCTTACTCTTTCCTGTATTCACCTTTAATTTTCTTCTTTTGCACACCCTACCAAATTCATCCACCAATCTCTGCAACTTCTCTTCAGAATCTCCCAAGAGCACAGTGTCATCAGCAAAGAGCAGCTGTGACAACTCCCACTTTGTGTGTGATTCTTTATCTTTTAACTCCACGCCTCTTGCCAAGACCCTCGCATTTACTTCTCTTACAACCCCATCTATAAATATATTAAACAACCACGGTGACATCACACATCCTTGTCTAAGGCCTACTTTTACTGGGAAAAAAATTTCCCTCTTTCCTACATACTCTAACTTGAGCCTCACTATCCTCGTAAAAACTCTTCACTGCTTTCAGTAACCTACCTCCTACACCATACACTTGCAACATCTGCCACATTGCCCCCCTATCCACCCTGTCATACGCCTTTTCCAAATCCATAAATGCCACAAAGACCTCTTTAGCCTTATCTAAATACTGTTCACTTATATGTTTCACTGTAAACACCTGGTCCACACACCCCCTACCTTTCCTAAAGCCTCCTTGTTCATCTGCTATCCTATTCTCCGTCTTACTCTTAATTCTTTCAATTATAACTCTACCATACACTTTACCAGGTACACTCAACAGACTTATCCCCCTATAATTTTTGCACTCTCTTTTATCCCCTTTACCTTTATACAAAGGAACTATGCATGCTCTCTGCCAATCCCTAGGTACCTTACCCTCTTCCATACATTTATTAAATAATTGCACCAACCACTCCAAAACTATATCCCCACCTGCTTTTAACATTTCTATCTTTATCCCATCAATCCCGGCTGCCTTACCCCCTTTCATTTTACCTACTGCCTCACGAACTTCCCCCACACTCACAACTGGCTCTTCCTCACTCCTACAAGATGCTATTCCTCCTTGCCCTATACACGAAATCACAGCTTCCCTATCTTCATCAACATTTAACAATTCCTCAAAATATTCCTTCCATCTTCCCAATACCTCTAACTCTCCATTTAATAACTCTCCTCTCCTATTTTTAACTGACAAATCCATTTGTTCTCTAGGCTTTCTTAACTTGTTAATCTCACTCCAAAACTTTTTCTTATTTTCAACAAAATTTGTTGATAACATCTCACCCACTCTCTCATTTGCTCTCTTTTTACATTGCTTCACCACTCTCTTAACTTCTCTCTTTTTCTCCATATACTCTTCCCTCCTTGCATCACTTCTACTTTGTAAAAACTTCTCATATGCTAACTTTTTCTCCCTTACTACTCTCTTTACATCATCATTCCACCAATCGCTCCTCTTCCCTCCCGCACCCACTTTCCTGTAACCACAAACTTCTGCTGAACACTCCAACACTACATTTTTAAACCTACCCCATACCTCTTCGACCCCATTGCCTATGCTCTCATTAGCCCATCTATCCTCCAATAGCTGTTTATATCTTACCCTAACTGCCTCCTCTTTTAGTTTATAAACCTTCACCTCTCTCTTCCCTGATGCTTCTATTCTCCTTGTATCCCATCTACCTTTTACTCTCAGTGTAGCTACAACTAGAAAGTGATCTGATATATCTGTGGCCCCTCTATAAACATGTACATCCTGAAGTCTACTCAACAGTCTTTTATCTACCAATACATAATCCAACAAACTACTGTCATTTCGCCCTACATCATATCGTGTATACTTATTTATCCTCTTTTTCTTAAAATATGTATTACCTATAACTAAACCCCTTTCTATACAAAGTTCAATCAAAGGGCTCCCATTATCATTTACACCTGGCACCCCAAACTTACCTACCACACCCTCTCTAAAAGTTTCTCCTACTTTAGCATTCAAGTCCCCTACCACAATTACTCTCTCACTTGGTTCAAAGGCTCCTATACATTCACTTAACATCTCCCAAAATCTCTCTCTCTCCTCTGCATTCCTCTCTTCTCCAGGTGCATACACGCTTATTATGACCCACTTCTCGCATCCAACCTTTACTTTAATCCACATAATTCTTGAATTTACACATTCATATTCTCTTTTCTCCTTCCATAACTGATCATTTAACATTACTGCTACCCCTTCCTTTGCTCTAACTCTCTCAGATACTCCAGATTTAATCCCGTTTATTTCCCCCCACTGAAACTCTCCTACCCCCTTCAGCTTTGTTTCGCTTAGGGCCAGGACATCCAACTTCTTTTCATTCATAACATCAGCAATCATCTGTTTCTTGTCATCCGCACTACATCCACGCACATTTAAGCAACCCAGTTTTATAAAGTTTTTCTTCTTCTCTTTTTTAGTAATTGTATACAGGAGAAGGGGTTACTAGCCCATTGCTCCCGGCATTTTAGTCGCCTCATACGACACGCATGGCTTACGGAGGAAAGATTCTTTTCCACTTCCCCATGGACAATAGAAGAAATAAAAAAGAACAAGAGCTATTTAGAAAAAGGAGAAAAACCTAGATGTATGTATATATATATATGCATGTGCGTGTCTGTGAAGTGTGACCAAAGTGTAAGTAGGAGTAGCAAGATATCCCTGTTATCTTAGCGTGTTTATGAGACAGAAAAAGAAACCAGCAATCCTACCATCATGCAAAACAGTTACAGGTTTTTGTTTCACAGTCATCTGGCAGGACTGTAGTACTTCCCTGGGTGATTGCTGTCTACCAACCTACTACCTATATATATATACATATATATATATATATATATATACATATATATATATATATATATATATACATATATATATATATATATATACATATATATATATATATATATACATATATATATATATATGTATATATATATATATATATATATATATATATATATATATATATATATATATATATATATATATATATATATACATATTATTACTATTATATACAACAGCTGTTCCGTCTGATATTTCTCTGCATTTTAGTAGTACATAAAAGAAAACTTAAATAAAACTATTCTCATCTCAGTATCTCGAGAAAACATCTTATGAATGGAAAGAACAACAAAAATTTCGGCTCTTTATTACGGAGTGAGATCCCCGATGGTGAACACCTGGTGGCACAGGTGTTCTGGTAGTGACCTCGGTGGTAGAGTCGTTCATCACTAGTGCTGGCGGAGGGTTTTTGATCTCTGCTCTTCCCATTCCTTGGATCAAACTGGATTATCTCATATTTTTGTTAGTGGCTTTGGGTTTGAGAAGAACGTGCCTAGAATCAGCCAGTAGGCCTCCTGCAGTGTTCCTCCTTTCTTATGTTCTTAATCCTCAGGCTCTTATCACTAGAAGTTTAATACTTCCTAGTGAATATAATTATACAAATTTTTATTTAGTAGTACCATCATTTTTTTATTATTTTATGGTTTCTTTAGGTTTCATTTCACAAAAAAATATTTAACCCTTTCCCAGAATCCTGGAATGGCTGAGATAACTTCCAAAACCCTCAGTGGTGTAGCGTCAAAAGTTGAAGGAAAGATTCCTCGTAATTCGACGAAGGTGGAGAGTGGTTGTCTAGGTGTGGGTTCCATACTGATGCTGCATACTCATCGACTCGTCTTATATAGGAGTTCTAGAGGAACACGACGCGTTCTTGCTAATCTGGCGTACTCCACTGATATTATTATGTGAGGCAAGGTAGGCACTCTTTCGACTGTGAGGTCTTTTCAGTTATTCGATTTTGTGAGTTTTTTCGTTCATGTAATACTCTCCTTCCCGTTTTCTTTACCTTGTATCCACTGTCATTAAAAAAATTAATAAACGTAACAATATCATGGCAGGAACAGTACAGAAATAACCCACATTTCGAGGAGGAAATTATAGTCGGCATTTCGATCCATCCTGATCCATTATCAAGCAATTTTTCATGAACTGTCTTAAAAACTATCTTTCTTATAAATTATCTTTCTTATGAACTTTCTTAAGAGGTATCACCCGAGATCCTTTTCTTCCACCTCAGCAGCAGATATCTTTTATAATTTACGAGATTTACAGGAAGGAAAGTGGATAACCTCGGTCATATAACCAGACTCTCCACTGAGCGAGTGTGTGAGACCAAATTTACCATCCTGACTGATCGGGCCATGATCCACCGGGAGGCCTGGTCAAGGAATAGGCCGCGGGGGCGTTGACTCCAGCGGCCCAGTAAACTCAGAGTATCGTGTGGGTTCGTTAAGGAGATACTAGAGTAAGAAATACACTCGTTGGATGTTTTGGAGGCTTATAATTAAAGTGATCTGAGGGGAACCCAGAGCCTGCCTGCCTAGTCTGCTATGCCTAGCCTTGAACTGAGAAGGAACGCTGTGGCCTACGGTTCACGTGTGAGGAACTCGTGACGTCAGAGCTATCCAAGGAGCATCTCTATAAAGTAACGGTTTTAACAGTACACTTACATAAGTACACAGTAATACTGACACAAGTAGACCCGATACTATCATAAGATGCTTCCATATTCCAACACAGTAGGCGATAACTGCTTAGTTTGATGAGCCTGCAATGCAATGCAAAGCTGATTTTTTTTGCTACAGAAATAAAAATAATTTAACGTAAAACTGAAAGGGGATCGAACCTGAGGTGTGTGTGTGTGTGTGTGTGTGTGTGTGTGTGTGTGTGTGTGTGTGTGTGTGTGTGTGTGTGTGTGTGTGTGTGTGTGTGTGTGTACGAAGACTGCTAAGAAGCAGGATTGCAAATCACCTGGATTCCCAAAATCTGCACAATCCAGGGCAACATGGGTTCAGGGCAGGTCGCTCCTGCCTCTCACAACTACTGGATCATTATGATATGGCCTTGGATGCACTGGAAGAAAATCAGAATGCAGATGTAATATACACAGACTTTGCAAAAGCATTTGACAAATGCGATCATGGTGTAATAGCCCATAAAATACGTGCTAAAGGAATAACTGGGAAAGTGGGGAGATGGATCTTCAACTTCCTAACAAATCGAACACAAAGAGTAGTGGTCAACAGAGTTAAATCGGAGGCTGCCATAGTGAAGAGCTCTGTTCCACAAGGCACAGTACTCGCCCCCATCTTATTCCTCATCCTCATACCAGACATAGACAGAGATATACATCACAGCACCGCATCATCCTTTGCGGATGATACTAGGATCTGCATGAGGCTGTCATCTGCTGAGGACGCGGTTAACCTCCAAGAAGATATAAACAAAGTTTTCCAGTGGGCAACGGTAAACAATATGATGTTCAATGAGGACAAATTCCAACTACTCCGTTATGGAAAACTGGAGGAGATAATAACTAGAACAGAGTATACTACAGACTGTGGCCATACAATAGAGCGGAAAAATAATGTAAGAGACCTGGGAGTAGTAATGTCTGAGGATCTCACTTTCAAGGGTCACAACAGTGCCACGATCGCACGTGCAAAGGAAATGATAGGATGGATAATGAGAACGTTCAAAACGAGAGATGCCAAGCCAGTGATGATCCTTTTCAAATCACTTGTTCTCTCTAGGCTGGAATACTGCTGTACATTAACATCTCCATTCAAAGCAGGCGAAATCGCAGATCTAGAGATTGTACAGAGATCCTTTACTGCACGTATAAGTTCTGTCAAGCACCTTAACTACTGGGAACGCTTGGAAGCACTTGACTTGTACTCGTTGGAACGCAGGAGGGAGAGATATATCATATTCTACACTTGGAAAATCCTGGAAGGAATGGGCCCAAATCTGCACACAGAAATCACTCTCTACGAAAGTAAAAGACTGGGCAGGCGATGCAAAATGCCCCCAATAAAAAGTAGGGGCGCCATTGGTACACTAAGGGAAAACGCCATAAGTGTCCGGGACCCAAGACTGTTCAACAGCCTCCCATCAAGCATTAGGGGAATTGCCAATAAACTCCTGGCTGCCTTCAAGAGAGAGCTGGACAGATACCTTAAGTCAGTGCCGGATCAGCCGGGCTGTGGCTCGTACGTTGGACTGCGTGAGGCCAGCAGTAACAGCCTAGTTGATCAGGCCCTGATCCATCGGGAGGCCTGGTCATGGACCGGGCCGCGAGGGCGTTGATCCCCGGAATAACCTCCAGGTAACCAGGACCACCATACCGTGGCGGCTACAAAGGAAGAGAGAATGTTTACTCGTGTTATGTCTGCAGGCGTCGCCGTCTGCGACGTCAACAGCAAGGTCTTACAGCTCTTGTCCCAACCAGCACCAAAACGACCACCACCAGACCTAGTGACAGATCTAGTTTTCCATGATGTTGTTGTGTCTGACATCATGAAACCACCATAGCTCTAGTTCCTGTCCCCTCAAAACATAGTCTCGGGATCGATTACCGTCCACTTTTCCATGAATTTAGTTGCAGTTCTTCATTACGGTTTTTCCTAACAAAAATAACTGTTTATTTATTCCAACCCATTTTTACATTAGTAAAATCAATTAGTGATAATGTGACTAATAAAGAAATGCACAAATCTTAATTTTATTAATCTATTGCTGGTTACATACTGTATTCTCTTATACTGTTAGAGGTTATGTAATAAAAAGCAACTAATGAAGCACATTAATTTATATTATTATTATTATTATTATTATTATTATTATTATTATTATTATTATTATTATTATTATTATTATTGTTATTAATATTATTATTATTATTATTATTATTATTATTATATAGCTTTTCTTGCCTATTTTTCTTGAATACATATCCACTTATTTTAAGTAAATTTATATTATATTTTTTTATTTGCAAGAGTATGAATTTCTGTGATGCAATTAGCGGACGAAGGATCGAGCCTTCTCTACTCTTTCCGCTCGACTAGTGGAGGCTCGATACTTCGCCCACTAATTGCATAATAGAAACCCTTACTCTTGCATACAGGAGTTTCTCTCCTGCAACAGGCAGAAGAACAGGATCCTACAGACAGCTACTGGAATGCGCAGATATAAAGGTTACCAGGAGACAGCTACTGCAACGCACAGAGCAAAAGGGTCCCTGCAGCTACTGCAACCGGCTGAACAACAAGACCCGGCAGACATCTACTGCATATGCACCGGCCGGAAAAATGTATTGCAGGCAGGAAGTGCTTACTGTCATTGTAAATAACCTAAGAGTCGTGAACGGCTGGGAAAATTCTCAAATTCTCCTCTTACGAGAACTTTAATTCCCGGGATAAACATGTTGTGCCTTTTTAGCCAGAGTTTACTAACTTAGCATATGGAACAATGTATATGGAACTCAACCTTATGTATATGAACGACAACCTTAACACCACAACACCTCAAAAGCATCATGACATCAACCACTAAAATCGCCAATGCTGTTTAATAAGAGTCAAATTAACGAAAGTACTTTTCAAAACCACCACGACAACTACAACTTCAATAAACACCTCAGCCACTACAAGATCAGTTATTACCACGAACTTTCAGAAAACTACTACCACAATGACACCAAAATCACAGCTACATTCACTATCGCAACAACTAATGCAGTTACAATCACAACTGACACAGCCACACTCACACTCGCCATAACAGCTACCACAGACTCCTTCTCGGGAATCACCACAGCCATGAAAACTACCACTAGAGAATGTACAGAGAACCTTTAATGTATGTCTAAGTTCCATGAAACACCTTAACTACTGAGAACGCCTGGAAGCACTTGACTTGTACTCACTGGAGCGCAGGCGAAAGAGATACATCATAATCTACACCTGGAAGATCCTGGAGGGAATGATCCCTAATCTGCACACAGAAATCACTCCCTAAGAAAGGAAATGAAAAAGTGAAAGTAGGGGGCGCCATTAGTACACTAAGAGAACACACAAGAAGTGTCCGGGGCTCAAGATTGTTCAACAGCCTCCCACCAGCAATAAGACAAATTACCAATAGACCCCTGGTTGTCTCAAGAGGGAGCTGTACAGATACTTAAAGTCAGTACCGGATCAGCCGGGCTGTGGTTCGTACGTTGGACTACGTGCGGCCAGCAGTAATAGCCTCGTTGATAAGGTCCTGATCCACCAGAAGGCGTGGTCATAGACCGGGCCGCTGGGGCGTTGATCCCCGGAATACCCTCCAGGTAGACTCCAGGTAGACCACCACCACAACTAACACCGCCTTAATAATTACCTCTTGTACAACAGCCGTCATTACAACGCTCACCACAATAACTATCACAACCATTACCACCGTATTCACAGTAACCACCTTTCCCCTCAAAACCAGCACGACCACCACAACCACAATCATCGTTACAAAACGACTACCAGCCCAACAGCAACCACGCTAACCACGATCACTACCATAAAATGACCACCAAATGCCTCTTGTCATTATGAAGATGTCTTAATGCATAACCTTTAATACTAGTTCTCTTAACTTTTATATACATTTGAGTCTGACAAACATATAGCTATGTATGGAAATTGCGCTGTTAATTAAAATCTGTTTTAGTCTATCAAGTCTTGTAGTCTAATAAAATTTGTTGTAGAAGAGTAAAACTAGTTGTAGCAGAATGATTGCAATGAACTTATACTGCTAATAGTTGACTGAAATTTGCAATGACAAACAATATTAGCTGAATACCACTCGTTTTAAGGCTGTTCAGTTCCTATTTTCCATAAACCAAAAACAGCCATTTATTTCCACGTGACAACAGCATTTGAACATATTCTCCTTATAGTACAAAGGAAGAGACTAAGTAGACCTTACAAAGGGGTATTGTTAAGGAGTTCATTCCTTGCCTTGCGGCATGCACTAACCCCTTACATAGCTGCTCCGCTAATCAAAAACGTGTCGGCAGTACTAAACGAGCAACGATACCAATTTACACGCAAACAGTCTTGTTCAATAACCGGATATCCGCTAAAGTGCGGACCTGATAGGTACGGTTAATATTCCTCACGCGGCTGACCACTTATTATGCTTGTATCCTGGAGTTGTACCACTCATTTGTATTTCGTAATAATGTTGGTAGAATTACCGACAACATGTAAAGTAAAAGGACACACGTGTAACTAATGTGACATTTTATTGTGGCAACGTTTCGCTCTCCAGGAGCTTGACAAAGCTCCTGGAGAGCGAAACGTTGCCACAATAAAATGTCACATTAGTTGCATTTGTGTCCTTTTTCTTTACATTTGTATTTTGGTAGTGTAAGGAGGGCCCGGGGAGAGGGGAAGTGTTCGTGTCTTTCGCTCGGCTCTGAGGGAAACAAGAACATAAGAAATAAGGAACACTGCGACAGGCCTACTGGCCCATGCGAGGTAGGTCCACATACAAAGAGAATGAACATTACTGTAGGATATAGGGAAGGATGTAGTCATTTGTAGCCGCAGTGGTCTCGTCTGTTCCCGAGACGACCCTCATTAAAACCTCATTAGCACCTGGGCGTAAGCACCAGTGGGTCAAGAACCCCAGAGAAATGACCCTAGGTCAAAGCAGGTCACCTGAAACGTCGCAATGTCAAGTCAGTGCATCTTAGGTCACGATTGACACAAACAGCCGAGATTAAGAGCAAAAAGCAGTTTAGGTTTTCATCAAGAACTTTTTCATTGAGTCGAATCGCGTCGTCTCAAAGAAGCGGTTCTACACGAAGATAAGATCAGAGGAATATGGCAGTGGATCTACTGGCCCAAGCCAGGCATGTCCTACTCATACCTACTATATATATCACATTACTTGCATTATATACCGACAGACATGAATAAACAGGAAGATGTTTATTCATTTACAGTCGCTTATTACACCAGCAACTGTCAATAAGACACAAAATGCTGTTGATGGCACTATTTTGACAAGACATTTCGTCCACAAGGGACTTAATAAATTTTCACTCTCTCACTGCTACGCCTCACTTCTCTCAACTATATGGCTGAGTGTGAGTAAAATCTGTGTGGCCTGCCTCACTAGGCCTACTGCAACACCTCCCTATTATTATGTTCACCGTAACTTTGCGTCAAATATTCTTGGACCGCTCTCTGCCTTTCAACCAAGTGTATCTACCTACCTGGAGTCTACCTCGAGGGTATTCCCGGTCCATGACCAGGCCTCCCAGTGGATCAGGTTCTGATCAACTAGGCTGTTGCTGCTGGCCGCGCGTAGTCCAACGGCTGATTCTGCACTGACTTTAGGTATCTGTCTAGCTCCCTCTTGAAGACAACCAGGGGTATATTGGTAATACCCCTTACGGCTGGTGGGAGGCTGTTGAACACTCTTGGGCTCCGTACACTTACTGTGTTTTAAGAACATAAGAACATAAGAAAGCAGGAACATTGCAGCAGGCTTACTGGCCCATGCGAGGCAGGTTCAAGTCACCCACCGGCAGAAGGCTAGTCAGGGCAGGTCACACCCACTTAAGGAAGGAGCACGGCATCAGACTCATCAACACAAGCTAGCCAGGTCCAACTCACACCCCCCTACACCCACTCGTGTATTTATCTAACCTATTTTTAAAAGTACACAACGTTTTAGCTTCTACAACGGTACTCTGGAGTTTGTTCCACTCAACCACAACTTTATTACTAAACCAGTGCTTTCCTATATCCTTCCTGAATCTAAATTTTTCCAACTTAAAATCATTGCTGAGAGTCCTGTCTTGGCTAGATATTTTTAGCACGTTATTTACATCCCTTTTATTTATTCCTCTTTTCCATTTACACACGTTAATCATATAAGAACATAAGAACATAAGAAAGAAGGAACACTGCACAGGCCTACTGACCCATGCGGAGCAGGTCCATGTCCTTCCCCCCCCGGATTAGCCCAATGACCCACCCAGTCTGGTCACCTCCACTCAAGGATGGAGCACGGCACCAGACCCAGCAGCACAAGCTAGTCAGGTCCAACTCACACCCACCCACACCCACTCATGTATTTATCTAACCTACTTTTAAAACTGCACAACGT
This sequence comes from Cherax quadricarinatus, assembly GCF_038502225.1. Classification (NCBI taxonomy): domain Eukaryota; kingdom Metazoa; phylum Arthropoda; class Malacostraca; order Decapoda; family Parastacidae; genus Cherax; species Cherax quadricarinatus. The sequence continues at coordinate 13,717,827 of NC_091327.1, forward strand.
TTTAGCCTGAATAACTGTACTCGGGAGCTTGCTCCACTCATCCACAACTCTATTACCAAACCAGTGCTTTCCTATATCCTTCCTGAATCTGAATTTTTCCAACTTGAAACCATTGCTGCGAGTCCTGTCTTGGCTGGAAATTTTCAGCACGCTATTTACATCCCTCTCTTAGTGTATTCCGTTTCTCTTCGGTTCAGCCTCTTCCTCTTCTTAAGACCTGCCAAGTATGAGCCAGTAGACTTTCTGCAGTGTTCCTCCTTTCTTATATGTTTATGTATATTCTATTTCTACCAGTCTCTGTGAAAAATGATAGCATCCATTGTGGGAGACTCGTATTCTCAATTAAATACCAAAAACTGCACAGTTATCTTATCATACCACTGTAAGTCAGTGGTATGAAAATACCAGAGATATGCAATGGTATTAACAAAAATTCTGACCTCTCCAGGTCAGGATGTAGAAGACTAACGATTTTGTCTAAAACAATTTTCAGCCATGTCATCTCTCTTTACTTTTTGTAAAAGATTATGATTCATCAACTGTTTTCAGTAATTTAAAAAATGCATGATTCCATGGGAAAGGTACAATTTTTCAAACATGTGTATAAACCCATAAAACTATCAAAAGAAAAATACAGCTGATAACGTTTGAGAAAACCTGCTGCCTACATGTGCTGTTGAATATAGATGAAAGCATATATATAAATATATATATATATATATATATATATATATATATATATATATATATATATATATATATTATTCAGAGCGGACTATATTCATGCATTTTATACAGGGTATAAATCAAGGAGTAGTACAGGTGGTTTCGCCAGACAGAAAACTGCGCCGTCTTTGGAATCATGGGAATACATATTGTATTGTATGTTTACTTTGATCTGCCGCTCAGGGGCCAACAACAGATTGTAATAAGCACCAATGTCACCACCGATAAAGCGAGTCTGGATCACCGAATGTTTGCCTCGAAGATTGGTCATCTTTATTTATTTTTATATATTTATAATGTCGGATTTGCGTCTGTAGTCCTTAAAGCTGTCATCTATGTATTACATATATATATATATATATATATATATATATATATATATATATATATATATATATATATATATATATATATATATATATATACAGGTGACAGGTCTTTAGCTTCGAACTATAGACCAAGTGGGAAAATTTATGGAATCAATAATTGCCGAGGCAGTTCGTAGCCACCTTGAAAAGCATAAATTAATCAACGAATCTCAGCATGGTTTTACAAAGGGGCGTTCCTGCCTTACGAATTTATTAACTTTTTTCACTAAGGTATTTGAGAAGGTAGATCATGGTAATGAATATGATATTGTGTATGCGGACTTCAGTAAGGCTTTTGACAGGGTCCCACATCAGAGACTATTGAGGAAAATTAAGGCACATGGAATAGGAGAAATTTTTTCCTGGATAGAGGCATGGTTGACAAATAGGCAGCAGAGAGTTTACATAAATGGGGAGAAATCAGAGTGGGGAAGCGTCACGAGCTGTGCTCCACAGGGGTCAGTGTTGGGCCCCCTGCTGTTCACAATCTACATAAACGACATAGATGAGGGCATAAAGAGCGACATCAGCAAGTTTGCCGATGACACCAAAATAGGCCGTTGTGAGGGAAAAGTTCAATAGATAGGAGTAGCAAGGGAGTATATAGTAACAATAGTTTCATTGCCGGCTACTTTTTAAGGTAGGGTAAGTCCAGCTCCCACTATTCCCGCCTTTTCTCCCCCACCCCTAAAGTGATAGTTTGATTGCCGGCTGCTTGTTAAGGTAGGGTCAGTCTAGCTACCGCTATCCCTTCCCCTCCTCCCCCCCCCTCCCGAAAGGTGACGTGTGGGGCTCGGGTCCAAACAATAATCACTAGACTCACAGCTCCCAGCACTACTGTAAGTAAATGCCTGCCTTGTATTCTAGTGGATTTATTGGTTGAAAGCTTCACTTTTGACCAATAATAAACTTAGTCCTTTCAGTCTTGCTCTAGGTTGACTGTTGTAATGATCACCACGTCTTTTAGGTATTGTACTTATCATGGAGAGTGATTTCTTAAGCAGTGGGTAACCTGTCTATCTTTCCAGCTTGGATGACAGAGAGGGTCACCTGCCAATCAACGAATAGAATTGAAGGAGATGTCCCAAATTTTTGATCCACTTACCTGTTTGTGTATGCAAGTAGCAGGATACAACCCCTCATCATTGCAGTGGAAAAAAAAAACCTGCTTTCCTGTCATCTGGATGGATTATTGATGGCTAGAAAATCTGTGAAGAACGAGCCGATGGGTTGTCATCAACACCTGCGACCCCCCCACCCATCATCGGCAACGGCTACGATTTCAACAAGCAGTGTCACCAACACCAGACACCCAAGTTTTATATTAGCGTTGAATTCAGTTATCATTTATATTTTTCATTTTTCATTTTCTTTAAGGTAGGATCAGTATTTCATATTTAAGTGTTTTATATTTTATATTTTCTAAATAATAAAGTGTTTATGTTTGTCAGTTTTTATTCTTTTTCTATATATTAATTTTCCTGAGGAGGAACCAGCCTTAGTAATACTGACTGAAGTTGTTACAGGGCTGAGTAAGCCTTCACAAGTGGCGACCTTGCCAGGATCAACTCGACTGAATCAAGATTCAACTCCATCTCGAATCTACCATTGGAACTTCAACTCTGCATACCACAGATGGTTACCACCAGCCATGAGTAATCATTCTCTATGGCAGGACTACAGTACAAGTATTTAAAAGATTTGGTGATTGTTATAGTCTCAATTTATTGTAAGTCAAGTCAGGCAGGATATAATATTTAATTCTGCCACCTTTTTGTTCGAGCTTGAAACACTTTGGAGGATTAGACTCTAGGGACCCGAGATTTTCCAGTGACAATTTGTTTCATTGAGCTCTTTATTTTATCAAGGGAACTGTCGTAGGACACTCTTGATTTGTTCATGAGAAGATTGGATGGTCAAGTGACCCCATTCTACTTACTGTTTGCTCGGAGCCAGCATAGAACCCTTCGTTTTAATTAATACATATGTTTAATTGAAGTTGGGATCGAGCCCTCTGGTTTATTTACAGTTTGAACGGATCAGGAATTGAACCCTCTGTTTTCTTTAATACCCGTTTCATTTTCCCTGATAGTTTAAGTTATTCTTGCAAGTATGGAGGAATACCAGTTTTGAATGAATGCTACCTGGAGGTTATTCCGGGGATCAACGCCCCCGCGGCCCGGTCCATGACCAGGCCTCCCGATGGATCAGGGCCTGATCAACTAGGCTGTTACTGCTGGCCGCACGCAGTCCAACGTACGAGCCACAGCCCGGCTGATCCGGCACTGACTTTAGGTATCTGTCCAGCTCTCTCTTAAAGGCAGCCAGGGGTTTATTGGCAATTCCCCTAATGCTTGATGGGAGGCTGTTGAACAGTTTTGGGCCCCGGACACTTATGGTGTTTTCTCTTAGTGTACCAATGGCGCCCCTACTTTTTATTGGGGGCATTTTGCATCGCCTGCCCAGTCTTTTACTTTCGTAGGGAGTGATTTCTGTGTGCAGATTTGGGACCATTCCTTCCAAGATTTTCCAAGTGTAGATTATGATATATCTCTCCCTCCTGCGTTCCAACGAGTACAAGTCAAGTGTTTCCAAGCGTTCCCAGTAGTTAAGGTGCTTGACAGAACTTATACGTGCAGTAAAGGATCTCTGTACACTCTCTAGATCTGCGATTTCACCTGCTTTGAATGGAGATGTTAATGTACAGCAGTATTCCAGCCTAGAGAGAACAAGTGATTTGAAAAGGATCATCATGGGCTTGGCATCTCTTGTTTTGAAAGTTCTCATTATCCATCCTATCATTTTCTTTGCACGTGCGATCGTGGCACTGTTGTGGTCCTTGAAAGTGAGATCCTCAGACATTACTACTCCCAGGTCCCTTACATTATTTTCCGCTCTATTGTATGGCCGGAGTCAGTAGTATACTCTGTTCTAGTTATTATCTCCTCCAGTTTTCCATAACGGAGTAGTTGGAATTTGTCCTCATTGAACATCATATTGTTTACCGTTGCCCACTGGAAAACTTTGTTTATATCTTCTTGGAGGTTAACTGCGTCCTCAGCAGATGACAGCCTTATGCAGATCCTAGTATCATCCGCAAAGGATGATACGGTGCTGTGGTGTATATCTCTGTTTATGTCTGATATGAGGATAAGGAATAAGATGGGGGCGAGTACTGTGCCTTGTGGAACAGAGCTCTTCACTATGGCAGCCTCCGATTTAACTCTGTTGACCACTACTCTTTGTGTTCAATTTGTTAGGAAGTTGAAGATCCATCTCCCCACTTTCCCAGTTATTCCTTTAGCACGTATTTTATGGGCTATTACGCCATGATCGCATTTGTCAAATGCTTTTGCAAAGTCTGTGTATATTACATCTGCATTCTGATTTTCTTCCAGTGCATCCAAGGCCATGTCATAGTGATCCAGTAGTTGTGAGAGGCAGGAGCGACCTGCCTTTAACCCATGTTGCCCTGGATTGTGCAGATTTTGGGAATCCAGGTGATTTGCAATCCTGCTTCTTAGCACTCTTTCAAAGATTTTTATGATGTGGGACGTCAGAGCTATTGGTCTATAGTTCTTAGCTAATGCTTTGCTGCCACCTTTATGGAGTGGGGCTATATCCGTTGTTTTAAGTGACTGTGGAGTTTCACCCATGTCCAAGCTCCTCCTCCATAGTGTACTTAGGGCACGCGAGAGGGATTTCTTGCAGTTCTTAATGAAAACAGAGTTCCACGAGTCTGGGCCCGGGGCTGAGTGCATAGGCATGTTGGAAGTAAGTTAGGAATAACAGGCAAAAATTTATAATCTTTCATTAGTGCTAAGATCCAGGAAAGACTTGAAAGAGAGAGAATTGAGAGAGAAGAAAGACAGTTAGAAAGGGAAAGAGAAGAAGAAAAGGAGAGAGAGAGGATCGAAAGAGAAGAGAAAAAGGAGAGAGAGAGAGAGAATTGAGAGAGAAATCCAAGAAAGACAGAAAGAGAGAGAGAAGACAAAAAGGAGCGTGATAGACTTGATCGTGAGGAGAGAGCTAGAGTACGTGAGGAACAAGTTAAATTAAGAGAACTTGAGGAAAGAGCAAAGGATAGAGAACGTGAGGAAAAAGCTAGAGAATGTGAGGAAAAAGCTAGAGAACGTGAGGAAAAAGATAGAGAACTCGAGTTAATAGAGAGAGAAAAGGATCGTGAGCTCGAAAAAGCTCGCCTTGAATTAGAGAATAAAAAGTTAACTCTTACACAACAACAATTAGAGGAAGGAGTAATTGAACATCATGCAGCTAGTGCACATATTCCAACACCTAATTTATCTCCCTTCACAGAGGGTGAAGACATTACTTCATACATTATCAGGTTTGAAAATACTGCTACCCTCTGTGAATGGCCTGCTGACACCTGGGCTACCAGGTTAGGAATGTTATTTTCTGGTACAGCTTTGAATATCTATGCAACTTTGTCGCAGGATATCATGTAATTATAACCTACTGAAGAAGGCAATCCTTAAAGCATATCAAAAAACCACAAATTCTTACAGGAAAGATTTCAGGTATGCCACCTTACAGCCTGGCCAAAACTTTCAGCAGTTACAAGTAACACTCTTTCGTTTGTTCGACTTTTGGACAGAGAGTTCAGGAATTGATCACAGTTATGAATCTCTTAGAGACTTCATGGTTGCTGACCAGTTCCTGACAGCTCTTCCTCACCAGATACGAACATTTATCAGAGAACGTAACCTGATTAAAGCTGAGGAAGTTGCTGAGGCTGCTGACCTGTATGCTGAGGCTCACAATTCCTATAAAGACCTAAAGGGATCGAACCCTAAGGGCAAGGGTTCATCAGACCTTAAGAAATCAAAACCTCTAGTGGAAAGTAAAATGACTTCTTTTATTCCTGTTTGTCATTTGTGTGGTGTTAAGGGACATAAACGTCCAGATTGTCCTTCTAAGAAGGTCCAAAAAGTTGGAAGATGTTTTAAAGACTGTAATGACCAAGCACCCTTCTGTTCAGGAACAGTTAATGGACTTAATGTATCTACCATTTTACGAGACACTGGATGCACATGTATAGTCATTTCTGATAAACTGTTCCCTAACCTTAAAGAAACTCATTCCTCTGCTATACTTTCAGACTACTTGGGCCGTACAGACACTTTTCCTACCATCCGTTGTTACATTAGGTCTAAATGGTTCACAGGTTAGTCTGAAGCCGTACTAGCTCCCATCACTTCTTGCTCCGTACTAATAGGTAATGTAAAAGGTGCCATTCTTCCTTCTGAGGTTCACCTTTCATCACCAAAGATGGACATAAGCTTTTCAGATCCTCTTCCTGCAGAGTCAGAGAAGCCCCTCGAAAGTTCAGATAAGACAATGTCTCGTGAGATTCATGTGGGATTAAAAACCAGTGATGCTACTCTCGAAAGCGAGGTAGTAGGACCACCGGTTCACTTGTTAGATGAAAGTGAAGATATTACCTCCGATACCATAAATGTCTTGACTAGGGCTCAGACCAAAGCCCAGGCTTCTCCTACTATCCATCCTTTGGTTTTCCCTGACTTTAAGCCTTTAGATATATCGAAGGACTCCTTTGTCAATTTACAACGTAATTGCCCTTCTCTTCAGAATTGCCATAATGCCGCTAAACAAAATCAAGTTATCCAAAGGAAAAACTTTTCATATAAATTTGAATATATAAAAGGTATCTTGTACAAGTCAGTATTCAAATTAAATTCAGATGAGATAGACTATTCCATCTTAGTTGTTCCAAGTCAATGCAGAGAGACTGTTCTTAAAATGGCTCATGACCTGCCAGTGGCCGGACATTTCTCGCATCGTAAAACCTTAAATAAAATTAGGGAAACCTACTTTTTGCCAAAAATGTCCTCAGATGTCACTACTTATTGTAGATCGTGTAAAGTTTGCCAACTGTCATCCTCCCGAGGTACCAGGCGAGTACCTATGGTCAAAATGCCAATCTTTACAGTACCGTTTGAAAGAGTAGCTATTGACATCGTTTGTCCTTTATCTCCACTTTCATCTGGGGGACATAGATATATATTAACATTAATTGCTAATGCTTTGAGTTTCCCTGAAGCCGTTCCCTTAAAGACCATAACTACTACAGAGGTGGCTGAAACCCTTTTATCCATCTTCTCCAGAGTGGGCATCCCTAGAGAAATTTTGTCTGACCGTGGGACACAATTCACATCTGACTTAATGCAACATCTATACCAACTTCTGGGAGTGAAGCCTCTCTTCACCACACCCTATCATCCCAGCTGCAATGGGAGGATTGAGCGCCAGCATTCGATTCTCAAGTCCATTTTAAGGAAACTTTGCTCCCTTAATCCTAAGGAGTGGCATCGTTACCTACCCTGTGCTTTGTTTGCCATGAGGGAAGTTCCCAGTGACTCTTTGGGGTTCTCACCTTTTGAACTTCTCTATGGTAGACAGGCCAGAGGCCCATTGTCCATCCTTCATGACTTATGGACTGATGAGGAGGTGAGTGCTGAGGTTCAGTCTTCTTACCAGTTTCTCCTTGACCTTAGATCCAAACTTGAGGAGACGTCTGACATAGTTTCGAAAAACTTAAGCTTGTCAATGGACCAGTACAAAACCTATTTTGATTCCAAAAGTCAGAGGAGAAGTTTTAAAGTAGGAGATGAAGTTCTAGTACTTTTTTTCCTATCAAGTCAAATAAATTATTAGTAGCATGGAAAGGTCCATATAAAGTATTAAAAAAAATGTGGGAAAGTTGACTACCTCATAGAAGTCAAGGGGAAACCTAAGCTTTATCATATCAACATCCTTAAGAAATATTACCGAAGAAATTCGGTCAACTGTTTGAATGACTTTGACTTAGTTTTTCCACACGAACTTGATAAGACAACTGAAGAATGTAAGATGTGTGTAATTGACACCTCTAACTTAGACTATGATGAAGAACTACATGACTTGGTGACTCTCGACCACTCGGGCGCAACCAACATTAATATTAATGAATCTTTGGATGACCATAAGAGACATGAACTACTTCAATGTGTGAGTAACTTTTCAGACGTCTTTACTGATATTCCAGGTGTTACCTCCACGGTAGTCCATAAGATTGACATAGTGACAGACAACGCTATCAAACGAAAATTATACCCAGTTCCAGTTCACCTTAGGGATGCATTTGACCGAGAGGTAGACAAATTATTAAAACTAAAGATCATTGAACCTTCAGTATCTTCATATTGTTCACCAGTAGTCATGGTTAAGAAGGAGGATAATTCACATAGACTTGCTATTGACTTCAGAGGCCTTAATGTTATAACTCGGTGGGATGCTGAGCCTATGCCCTTAATAGATAGCGATCTACACAAATTTTATGACTCTTCCTTCTTTTCAGAGATTGATACTGCGCAGGCATATCATCAAGTAATGTTAGATCCTTCTTCTAAGCAGTACACCGCTTTTCTTACACACCAAGGACTGATGCAGTATAGAACTATGCCCTTCGGTTTGGTAAGTGCCTGTGCTACCTACGTGAGACTGATGAGAAAGGTCTTGGGTAATATGCCAAATGTTTCAGTTTATTTTGATAACATTTACGTAATGACATCCACGTGGGGCGAGCATATCCAAACATTAACATCAATTTTACGTAGGTTACGCTCAAATGGCCTCACTGCCAAGCCGAAGAAATGCTTCCTTGGGTATAACAAGATTAGATATCTTGGACTGATACTTTCTAATAACTCTCTGCAGCCTCTCCCCAGTAAGATCAAAGCTTTATTAGAATTTAAATTCCCCAAAACCAAGAAGCTCATGCGTAGCTTTCTTGGTTCTGTAAATTTTTATGCACAATTTATCCCGAACCTTACCAATCTTACAGGCATCTTATCCGACTTCCGTAAAAAGTCTGTGAAGGAACCTCTTGAACTTTCCGACGTAGCTCGGGAAAAGTTTAAAGAGATTAAAAGTATCTTTTCGAAAGACCCTATACTTAAGATTCCAGATATTAATAAAACATTTTGTTTAAGAACTGATGCCTCCAATACTGGCTTAGGTGCAGTGTTACTACAATACCATGATGGTACTCCCTTCCCTGTATGCTTCCTAAGCCAGAAACTCCTTCCCATAGAAACGAGATACTCCACCATAGAAAAGGAATGTTTGGCCCTTGTGTGGGGTATCTCCAAACTTAAATTTTATTTGCTGGGAAAAGAATCCATTTTAGAAACGGACCACAAACCTTTGATATACCTAGAAACTTTTAAGGGAACCAACAGTCGCCTCTTGAGGTGGACATTGGCACTCCAGGCTTTTAAGTTCCATATTGTGTATATCAATGGTTCATCCAATTATTTCTCTGACTGGTTAAGTCGTGACAGTCAGTAGAAGATTTGTTGCCTTACGCGACTTCCATATGTTAGAACTTTTTCCTCGCCTATTCTTCTTAAACTCCTTGACTATAAGTCTTGGTATGGGGGAGTGTGAGGGAAAAGTTCAATAGATAGGAGTAGCGAGGGAGTATATAGTAACAATAGTTTCATTGCTGGCTACTTGTTAAGGTAGGGTAAGTCCAGCTCCTGCTATCCCCCCCCTTTTTCCCCATCCCCGAAAGTGATAGTTTGCTTGCCGGCTACTTGTTAAGGTAAGGTAAGTCTAGCTCCCGCTATTCCTGCCTTTTCTCCCCACCCCTAAAGTGATAGTTTGATTACTGGCTGCTTGTTAAGGTAGGGTTAGTCTAGCTCCCACTATCCCTTCCCCTCCTTCTCCCCCCCCCCGAAAGGTGACGTGTGGGGCTCCGGTCCAAACAATAATCACTAGACTCACAGCTCCCAGCACTACTGTAAGTACATGCCTGCCTTGTATTCTAGTGGATTTATTGGTTGAAAGCTTCACTTTTGACTAGTAATAAACTTAGTCCTTTCAGTCTTGCTCAAGGTTGACTGTTGTAATGATCACCACATCTTTTAGGTATTGTACTTATCATGGAGAGTGATTTCTTAAGCAGTGGGTAACCTGTCTATCTTTCCAGCTTGGATGACAGAGAGGGTCACCTGCCAATCAACGAGTAGAATTGAAGGAGACGGACTAACGTTCTGAGATGTCCCAAATTTTTGATCCACTTACCTGTTTGTGTATGCAAGTAGCAGGATATAACCCCTCATCATTGCAGTGGAAAAAAACCTGCTTTCCTGTCATCTGGACGGATTATTGATGGCTAGAAAATCTGTGAAGAAAGAGCCGGTGGGTTGTCATCAACACCTGCGACCCTCCCCCATCATCGGCAACGGCTACGATTTCAACAAGCAGTGTCACCAACACCAGACACCCAAGTTTTATATTAGCGTTGAATTCAGTTATCATTTATATTTTTCATTTTTCATTTTCTTTAAGTCAATGTGACCTGACCTGACTAGGTTGGGTGCATTGGCTTAAGCCGGTAGGAGACTTGGACCTGCCTTGCATGGGCCAGTAGGCCTGCTGCAGTGTTCCTTCGTTCTTTTATATATATATATATATATATATATATATATATATATATATATATATATATATATATATATATATATATATATATATATATAACGGGTTCAGTAACTCGCAGCTTCTTTCTGGGACGTTATGCTTTCAATTTGCTCTCCAAAATCCTCTCATTAAATGTCTTTCGGGCAAGGCTAAAATTTGCTGCTTCTAGGTCAGAGGGAAGCCATTCGTATTATTTTTCTGTCTAATCTCGGAGTTATTTTCTGCCACATCTTCCCACTCTTTTTGAGTTTAAATCTTGATCGTAATTCAATTTCTTCTTAATTTTACTGATTGCTTGAGATGAAACACCAAGGTTTTAGTTATTTCTTTCTGTTTCAATGTGTTATCACTCAATAAAACACTGAACTGTTTCTCTTTGTGAGGACTCAAATCATTATTTTTACCCATTTCTGCTCACTTTCTTTCTAACCATTAAACTGCAGGGAAAAAAGGCAATTGTAGTAGGAAGCACAGGCACAGAAAATACACATTAATGTAATTATCACAGTCAATAAGAGCCAGAACACAACCTTTGTGCACATGTTAAAGCCCTTATTCATGCTAGGGGTGGTCAGACCAAATATTTGTCAATGTAAAATAGTTGACCTGTACTGGTGTACAGGTCAACCTGTACACCTGTACTGGTGTACAGGTCAACCTGTACACCTGTACTGGTGTACAGGTCAACCTGTACACTTGTACTGGTGTACAGGTCAACCTGTACACCTGTACTGGTGTACAGGTCAACCTGTACACTTGTACTGGTGTACAGGTCAACCTGTACACTTGTACTGGTGTACAGGTCAACCTGTACACCTGTACTGGTGTACAGGTCAACCTGTACACTTGTACTGGTGTACAGGTCAACTATAAAATTGGTTTAGTTCACTTTTCAGTAGAAAAATTTTTAATTTAAAAAAAATTTATGATAATAATGTCAGATGTCAACAGATGTACTGTACTACTGTACAGTTTGTATGTTCTAATATCAACGAATAGCACAACTAAACCCAGGACGGTTTTGGCCAATAGGCCTACTACAGTGGCCCTTAGTTCGTATCATTAAATGACAAATGGCACTTAGTGCAAAATTTTAACTGCGTTTCAGCAATCAAATCAATTTTGTTATTAACATACTGTACAGACACCTCAGACAGCAGATGAAATATAAAGGCCAGAGGATGGGAGAGAACGGAAGTGAAGGCTGGTCCCTGAGGCCAGGGGAAAGGGGATGTAGGAGAGGGAAGACAGCTCCCAGAGGGTCTCTATCCCACTCCATCATAAGGTGTCAGCTTTGAGCCAACCCACGATTTTATGGTTCGTTAAGTAGTTGTTACTGACATACACAAATTAGAGTCCGGCTATCTAATGATGAAGGAATGTGTGTGTGTGTGTGTGTGTGTGTGTGTGTGTGTGTGTGTGTGTGTGTGTGTGTGTGTGTGTGTGTGTGTGTGTGTGTGTGTGTTTGTGTGTGTGTGTTTGTGTGTGTGTGTGTGTGTGTGTGTGTGTGTGTGTGTGTGTGTGTGTGTGTGTGTGTGTGTGTGTGTGTGTGTGTGTGTGTGTGTGTGTGTGTTTTCTGTGTTTGTTGATATGGGAAGAGAGTTATGGTTGTTGTGTATATTCTTTAGTCATTAATTTATCTTATTATTATTTTTATATTATCCGTTTTTAGTAGTAGTGACACATAATACCTCGTCTTAGATTTCGCTTCAGAAATCTACCAATCTGTGCAGAAATATTTTCTTGTCGTTTTCAGCAAGGCTTTTGTTTATGTTTACAGTTGTAGTCTTTTGTTTTCTTTGATGACTGTGCAAAGAACTGTTCTTTTCCTCGCTTGTTTGTAAGTTTATGTCTGCACTTCCTCTTACTCTCAACGTTGTTAGTGTTTTCTCGTGAATCCTGAAACAATTGAAAACACTTTAAATGCTCTATTTCGTAAACAATAAGAAAAGAAGAATCCCCAAAAATACCCTATCAATAATACTGTTCCATTTAAATTTTATACCAAGAATTACTAAAAAAAAAACAGATTATTTTTAATAGAATACGAAACAAACTAGAATAACTTTTTTTTATCCAAATCCAGGGACGATTGAATTCTATAACCCATTTGAACATTAGCCTCAACCCCTTCATCCCCCTAAAAATAAACACCTCAAGGACCCCTTTATATATACTTCAAGAAGTACTTATAATCAGCTCCAAAACCAGCAATATGTTTCCCAAGGATTAATTAGCACACGGGGCCCCTAAAATTAGCTCAATATCTGTTTGAAAAGTGTGTAGCTGGCGGAAAGGAACGAGATCTGGAGAGCCACTCCATCACGTGAAGACCTGAGGACCTCCATCAGTAATTTGTAACGCAGGCGGCAGTGAAAGCTGAAGCGCCTACCCCACTGCCCCTGATCCATCACAGAGTGTCTCCGGACGACTCTTTAAGTGTAAATATTAGTGTTGTGTTCGTGGAGGGGCGTTGGGAGGGAGAGGACAAAGTGGGATCTAGGGGGGAGGGTGATATGGGAATACGGAGTAGCACTGGAGAGGAGATGAGTGGGAGAAAACTGAAGAAAAGACAAGTTTCCAATAAACATTTAATGGAATAATGTTTCGCTCTGTGTAGAATCTTATCGAGTCATGGCTTGGCGAAGCTCTACATTGAGCGAAACATTGTCCCAATAAAATGTTGTTCTGCAACGTGACTTTTTTTTATCTATTGAAAGAGATCTATAAGACACAATTGAGTACATGGAAAATGGAAAACTGAAACCACTTCAACAGTGTACACATAAGTGTTCGTCAAGAGAAATTGAGATCTCTGAATTTACGCTCTTGAAAAGTATAAAATGAGAGAAGTTATGACTGAAGTTTACATAAGAAAAGAGGCATAAAAAAAGGCAATAAATAATGTGCAAAATTATCTAACAAAAGAGAAATTTGAAACCCTGGAATCATATTGGATAAAATTAGATTTAGAAATTACATAGGAAAGCAATGATCTGGCAAAACTGAAGATGAGTTAAACAACCTGTCATATGTCACTGAATGCAATATTTTTGCAACTTTAATATTTAGGTTAGACAGGTATATGAGTGAGGATAGCTGAATGTGAGTAAGAATTGCCTTGCATGGGTAAGTAGACCAACTGCAGTGCTTCTCTTTTTATATTTCTTCTAAGTTGTACATTAATGGGCATAAGACACATTTAGTAAAAGATCTTTATTATACGACATTTCACCTACGTAAGTCTTTTGTCACAAGTTAATAATGTGAAGAACATAGGAGAGAATAGGTCAAGCCAGGAGTGTTCTAAAAATTAGAGCCATAGAAATTATCCCGATGAAAGACGAGGTAAAATGTCATACTAATAAAGGTCTCTTTGTTGAATGTGTCTTTATTACCACTCGTCGGCTACTTATCATTCAACCCTAAGTATTACTCCTGATCGTGCATGTAAAAAAACAAAATGTAATGTTTCGGGTCTGTAAAGCCTATGCTAAAATTTCGAATGTATAGAAATGTACCTATTTGGACAATTCTTATTAGGTTAGCAAAGTATAGTGGTTAGAGCACTGGCCTGCTAGTTTTGGGACTGGCTGGCCCTGGATTCGAACCCCTTGATGCACTCGCCGAAGTACATGTTTCTGATGAAACTAGAGCTCTCACAGAAGATGTTGTCAACGTAATTATTTCTAATTTAAGTACATTAATCTTTATGCATTGATGACAGTGTAGTCTTTGGCAATGACTCAATAGGTATCCATACCTGAGCATTGACGACATAAGACTTCTAGATTGGCAAATGTTAATGGGAAATTTCTCCCATCTGTATGGTAAGCTGTGAATTAAAGTAACCTCAATTTAGGTATTCTTATTTGTTAAAATAAATGATTAAAAACCATTTGATTATGTAAACAGGTCGAAACAATATCATATTTCCATATAAATAAAATATTGTGTAATATGGGTTTGGAGAACAATATTGATCGATCTTGTAGAAGATGTAGATGTAACCTAATCAGCAGAGTGTAATTGTTACAAAAGAACACCGTGACTAGTCAAATTGTGGCACTGCTGTCAGCTAACTGAGAGGAGGAGGAGCTAGGTGACACAGCAGTGGGTATATTGAAGATTGTCATGTGTGTGTGTGTCTGAATGTGGGCCAAGTGAGAAAAGTGATGCTGAGGATAACCCTAAAGTGTACAATCTTTTATATCCTACAGGACAGGCTGAGGAAGATAAGCTTGAAACCCGCATCTCATCAAGCACACAAAGAAACCTGAGAAAGCTCTTAGATATGCCACAAGACTGATCCCTGGTCTTCGAGAACACGGAGATAACGGATGGTTAATCTAGGTGGGTAACGGATCTCAATATTCTATTGCACAATTCAAGCAGCCATACATAACCACCCACCACCCACCACCCACCACCCACCACCCACCACCCACCACCCACCACCCACTATCCACCACCCACCACCTACAACCCAGCTCCCCAAACTGCACAATTTCATTAAACAGCAACACATGCCTAAAACTACCCTACTTACCACAAATTTCTACTAATTAGAGAATCCCCTCACTGACACACTCCAGTCACACATCCCCAACAACCTCACATCAGAGCCACCAAACACACATACTTACCAGAATTGTTCCAACTACTCTTATAATTACACAACCATGCCAACGTCCCACCAATCAATCTTTTCCATCAACTACACAACCCTACCAACACGCCACTAACCATTTTTCCCACTAGCCAAACATGTCTACTAACATTACGCTAGCACATTCTCAAAAATTCTAACATTCTGCATGAACAAAAAATTTCCCCGTTACTCCACCTCTCAAAATCCCCAACACTTTCTCGGCATCATATTTTTTTTTCACTTCAGAATACGAAAAATTAATTTCAATCAGTTCTGTATTACACAGATCTCGTCCTCCCTGGCCCTCTGTGCCACGCTAATTGGCACTCCCGCAGGATCTGCCCAATACCACTGCCAGACGTGACGGCATTCTGGGAATCTGGAATTCCAGAAAGCTTGATATTTTCAATAGTAAGAGAGTTCAGTTTCTTGTCCAGACTCAAAAGACAAGGATTCGTATTGTTTTTATACCGATACATTTCTTTCCTGGAACGTGTGTGTGTTTGTGTGTGTGTGTGTGTGTGTGTGTGTGTGTGTGTGTGTGTGTGTGTGTGTGTGTGTACTCACCTATTTGTGGTTTCAGGGGTCGAGTCTTAGCTCCTGGACCCGCCTCTTCACTGGTTGCTACTAGGTCCTCTCTCTCCCTGCTCCATGAGCTTTATCTAACCTCGTCCTAAAACTATGTATGGTTCCTGCCTCCACTACGTCACTTTCTAGGCTATTCCACGGCCTGACAACTCTATGACTGAAGAAATACTTCCTAACATCCCTTTGACTCATCTGAGTTTTCAACTTTCAATTGTGACCTCTTGTTTCTGTGTCCCCTCCTTGGAACATCCTGTCTTTGTCCATCTTGTCTATTCCGCGCAGTATTTTATATGTCGTTATCATGTCTCCCCTGACCCTCCTGTCCTCCAGTGTCGTCAGGTCGATTTCCCTTAACTTCTCTTCATAGGACATTCCCCTTAGCTCTGAAACTAACCTTGTCGCAAACCTTTGCACTTTCTCTAATTTCTTGACGTGCTTGATCAAGTGTGGGTTCCAAACAGGTGCTGCATACTCCAGTATGGGCCTGACGTACACGGTGTACAGTGTTTTGAACGATTCCTTACTAAGGTATCGGAACGCTGTTCTCAGGTTTGCCAGGCGCCCATATGCTGCAGCAGTTATCTGGTTGATGTGTACTTCCGGAGACATGCTCGGTGTTATACTCACCTCAAGATCTTTCTCCTTGAGCGAGGTTTGCAGTCTTTGGCCACCTAGCCTATACTCCGTCTGAGGTCTTCTGTGCCCTTCCCTGATCTTCATGACTTTGCATTTGGCGGGGTTAAATTCGAGAAGCCAGTTGCTGAACCAGGTGTCCAGTCTGTCCAGGTCTCTTTGAAGTCCTGCCTGATCCTCATCTGATTTAATTCTCCTCATTAACTTCACATCATCTGCGAACAGGGACACTTCTGAGTCTAACCCTTCTATCATGTCGTTCACATATACCAAAAATAGCACAGGTGCCCACTGTGATACCTCATCATGTACCATGACTCGTTGTTGCCTCCCTGTCAGATATTCTCTGATCCATTGCAGTGCCCTTCCTATTATATGCGCCTGATCCTCTAACTTCTGCACTAATCTCTTGTGAGGAACTGTGTCAAAGGCATTCTTGCAGTCCAAGAAGATTGTCTGTGTGTGTGTGTATTTTAAAACACTGGTTATACATAATTTTGTTGATCAGTGCCCAGATTATTCAGTAGATAAGTCCGAGCAACAAGGTGTACTGCCGACAATAACAGAAACTCGGCGTTGAGCAAGCTATTGTTGTGAGTGTCGCTCAGTGAGGAACAGTATCAGTTCGAGGACTAGACAAAACTTTAAACAGAGCGAAACTTTGTTCCAATAAAAACTTATTCTGCTCCTGTTCTCCTGTCCTTCTATGTACCTGTGCTCTTGTGTTCCTGTGCTCCTGTGTTCCTGTGCTCCTGTGTTCCTGTGCTCTTGTGTTCCTGTGCTCCTGTGTTCCTGTGCTCCTGTGTTCCCGTGCTCCTGTGTTCCTGTGCTCCTGTGTTCCTGTGCTCCTGTGTTCCTGTGCTCCAGTGTTCCTGTACTCCTGTGTTCCTGTGCTCTTGTGTTCCCGTGCTCCTGTGTTCTTGTGCTCTTGTGTTCCCGTGCTCCTGTGTTCCTGTGCTCTTGTGTTCCTGTGCTCCTGTGTTCCTGTGCTCCTGTGTTCCTGTGCTCCTGTGTTCCTGTGCTCCTGTGTTCCCGTGCTCCTGTGTTCCTGTGCTCTTGTGTTCCCGTGCTCCTGTGTTCCTGTGCTCTTGTGTTCCCGTGCTCCTGTGTTCTTGTGCTCTTGTGTTCCCGTGCTCCTGTGTTCCTGTGCTCTTGTGTTCCCGTGCTCCTGTGTTCCTGTGCTCCTGTGTTCCTGTGCTCCTGTGTTCCTGTGCTCCTGTGTTCCCGTGCTCCTGTGTTCCTGTGCTCTTGTGTTCCCGTGCTCCTGTGTTCCTGTGCTCTTGTGTTCCCGTGCTCCTGTGTTCTTGTGCTCTTGTGTTCCCGTGCTCCTGTGTTCCTGTGCTCCTGTGTTCCTGTGCTCCTGTGTTCCTGTGCTCCTGTGTTCCTGTGCTCCTGTGTTCCTGTACTCCTGTGTTCCCGTGCTCCTGTGTTCCCGTGCTCCTGTGTTCCTGTGCTCTTGTGTTCCCGTGCTCCTGTGTTCCTGTGCTCTTGTGTTCCCGTGCTCCTGTGTTCTTGTGCTCTTGTGTTCCCGTGCTCCAGTGTTCCTGTGGTCCTGTGTTCCCGTGCTCCTGTGTTCCCGTGCTTCTGTGTTCCTGTGCTCTTGTGTTCCCGTGCTCCTGTGTTCCCGTGCTCCTGTGTTCCCTTGCTCCTGTGTACCTGTGCTCTTGTGTTCCCGTGCTCCTGTGTTCCCGTGCTCCTGTGTTCCCGTGCTCCTGTGTTTCTGTGCTCCTGTGTTCCCGTGCTCCTGTGTTCCCGTGCTCCTGTGTTCCCGTGCTCCTGTGTTCCTGTGCTCTTGTGTTACCGTGCTCCTGTGTTCCTGTGCTCTTATGTTCCCGTGCTCCTGTGTTCCTGTGCTCCTGTGTTCCTGTGCTCCTGTGTTCCTGTACTCCTGTGTTCCCGTGCTCCTGTGTTCCCGTGCTCCTGTGTTCCTGTGCTCTTGTGTTCCCGTGCTCCTGTGTTCCTGTGCTCTTGTGTTCCCGTGCTCCTGTGTTCTTGTGCTCTTGTGTTTCCGTGTTCCTATGTTCCTGTGCTCTTGTGCTCCCGTGCTCCAGTGTTCCTGTGGTCCTGTGTTCCCGTGCTCCTGTGTTCCCGTGCTTCTGTGTTCCTGTGCTCTTGTGTTCCCGTGCTCCTGTGTTCCCGTGCTCCTGTGTTCCCTTGCTCCTGTGTACCTGTGCTCTTGTGTTCCCGTGCTCCTGTGTTCCCGTGCTCCTGTGTTCCCGTGCTCCTGTGTTTCTGTGCTCCTGTGTTCCCGTGCTCCTGTGTTCCCGTGCTCCTGTGTTCCCGTGCTCCTGTGTTCCTGTGCTCTTGTGTTACCGTGCTCCTGTGTTCCTGTGCTCTTATGTTCCCGTGCTCCTGTGTTCCTGTGCTCCTGTGTTCCTGTGCTCTTGTGTTCCGGTGGTCGTGTGTTCCCGTGCTCCTGTGTTCCCGTGCTCTAGTGTTCCCGTGCTCCTGTGTTCCTGTGTTCCTGTGCTCCTGTGTTCCTGTGCTCCTGTGTTCCTGTGCTCATGTGTTCCTGTGCTCCTGTGTTCCTGTGCTCCTGTGTTCCTGTGCTCTTGTGATCCCGTGCTCCTGTGTTCCTGTGCTCTTGTGTTCCCGTGCTCCTGTGTTCCTGTGCTCTTGTGTTCCCGTGCTCCTGTGTTCCCGTGCTCCTGTGTTTCTGTGATCTTGTGTTCCCGTGCTCCTGTGTTCCTGTGCTCTTGTGTTCCCGTGCTCCTGTGTTCTTGTGCTCTTGTGTT
>NC_091327.1:13744537-13784537 GCF_038502225.1 Cherax quadricarinatus
GGTGTTTAACTGTTGTGGGATCTGATAGTAAGGTGTTGGCCAGACCCCTTATATACCTTCCTTGGATGCTTTACTTTCATAGTTCCTTGATAATGTGAGTAGTCACGAAAGCGCTTGGAATTTCTCTATTCTTTCACAGTGGTTGTTTTGCATATATATATATATATATATATATATATATATATATATATATATATATATATATATATATATATATATATATATATATATATATATATATATATGAACCTTCTCACATACCAGGTATGCTGTTAAATAACGAGGGTGAAAAGGAATATACCACCCCAACTACTGGGAACGCTTGAAAGCACTTGACTTGTACTCGCTGGAATGCATGGGAGAGAGCTACATCATAATCTACATTTTGAAAATCCTAGAAGGTATGGTCCTGAATCTGCACACAGAAATCACTCCCTACGAATGTAAAAGACTGTGCACGAGGTGCAAAATACCCCAATGAAAAGTAGGGGAGCCATTAGTACACTGAGAGGAAACACCGGGGCCCAAGACCGTTCAACAGCCTCCCACCAAGCATAAGGGGAATTACCAATGCTCTTATGTCTCTGGCTGCCTTGAAGAGGGAGCTGGACAGATACTTAAAGTCGGTGCCGGATCAGCCGGGCTGTGGTTAGTACGTTGGACTACATGCGGCCAGCAGCAACAGCCTGGTTGACAAAGCCCTGATCCACCGAGAGGCCTGGTCGTGGGCCGGGCAGTGGGTGCCTTAAAATCCCCGCAATACCCTCCAGGTAGACTCCAGGTAGACTCCAGGTAGACTCCAGGTAGGTAGACCACAACAGCAATTTAAAGTACAACATAAGATTGGAAGAATGTGCAGAAAAATATGTGCAGCATTTATTGTGTTTAACTGCCTTACTGGACCCCGGAGCTAGTGGACAACATCTAAAATATTATTATTATTATTATTATTATTATTATTATTATTATTATTATTATTATTATTATTATTATTATTATTATTATTATTATTATTACAGTTGTTGTTATTATAAATATTACCATTATATTCTTAGAGAAGCGCTTTACCCGTAGGCGTCATGCAGCTTTTGGGAAATAGGTGGTAATCATGTTTGTTCCGAGGAAGGAAAGAACACGGAGGTTAAATCTCCATAATGATATATTTTTACGCCTTTAAGAGTGTATAAAAACTTGAAAAGTTGTATTCTCGTGATCACGGAACTTTAAATTATAGAGGAATACACATGAAGAAGAGAATCAGGCAATCGTCTCTGCTTCATATATATCCAAGAATGATATAATTTCACAGTGAATTGCCGTGACATGTACCAAGTTAAGCCTCACCTTTAAATTATGCACAACTTCTATTATGGCGTAAGGAAAACCAGCCTCTCGCAGTAATGTCTCTCTTTTAAACTAGTTTGTTCTTATACCGGGGAAAATTGTCTAGTAATAGCAGTCTAGCTGAGCCCTAATGGCATCTTAGTTTTAACTTGTTCCTTCACACTCCCGCCAGCTCGTTCATTTCGTCGGCTACCTCGTGAAAATTAAACGTTTCTTTTTTCTTGCCCCTTAGTTCTCGTTACACTGTATCTCAATTGCTAGCATCAGACTACCATGGCAAACACCACAACGTCTCCAACTTTAATAACGGGTAATTTTCTTAGGTGGAATTGTAGTTGTAACTATCCTGGGTCCCTATCATCACTGTGTTCTACTTCCACCACACGGTGTCTTTCACGCACACACACACACACACACACACACACACACACACACACACACACACACACACACACACACACACACACACACACACACACACACACACACACATAGCGGGAACGCTTCACTCTGGAGGTCCCAAGGTGGTAATAGCAGTGATGTATAACCCACCGCAGAACAGCAGGAGGCCAAGGCAAGAGTACGACGAGAGCAATAGAGCGATGATTGACACACTGGCTAGAGTGGCTAGAAGAGCTCATGCATGCAGGGCAAAGCTCCTGATCATGGGTGACTTTAACCACAAGGAGATCGATTGGGAGAACTTGGACCCACATGGGGGCCAAGATACATGGAGGGCTAAGATGATGGAGGTGGTACTGGAAAACTTCATGTACCAACACGTAAGGGACACTACAAGAGAGAGAGGAGAGGATGAACCAGCAAGGCTGGACTTAGTATTCACCTTGAGTAGTGCAGATATCGAGGACATCACATATGAAAGACCCCTTGGGGCCAGTGACCATGTGGTTTTAAGCTTCGAATACACAGTAGAGCTACAAGTGGAGGGAGAAGCAGGAAGGCCAGGACGAATGAAGCCAAACTACAAGAAAGGGGACTACATAGGAATGAGGAACTTCCTGAACGGGGTTCAGTGGGACAGAGAACTGGCAGGGAAGCCAGTTAATGAGATGATGGAATATGTAGCAACAAAATGCAAGGAGGCTGAGGAGAGGTTTGTACCCAAGGGTAACAGGAACAATGAAAATGCTAGGATGAGCCCATGGTTTACCCAAAGGTGCAGGGAGGCAAAAACCAAGTGTGCTAGGGAATGGAAGAAATATAGAAGGCAAAGGACTCAGGAGAATACGGAGAGCAGTCGTAGAGCCAGAAACGAATATGCACAGATAAGAAGGGAGGCCCAAAGACAATATGAAAATGACATAGCAGCGAAAGCCAAATCTGACCCGAAACTGTTGTACAGCCACATCAGGAGGAAAACAACAGTCAAGGACCAGGTAATCAGGCTAAGGAAGGAAGGAGGAGAGACAACAAGAAATGACCGTGAAGTATGTGAGGAACTCAACAAGAGATTCAAAGAAGTGTTCACAGAGGAGACAGAAGGGGCTCCAGAAAGACGGAGAGGTGGGGCACACCACCATGTGCTGGACACAGTGCACACAACCGAGGAAGAAGTGAAGAGGCTTCTGAGTGAGCTAGATACCTCAAAGGCAATGGGGCCAGATAACATCTCCCCATGGGTATTGAGAGAGGGAGCAGAGGCACTATGTGTACCCCTAACAACAATATTCAATACATCTATCGAAACAGGGAGATTGCCTGAGGCATGGAAGACAGCAAATGTAGTCCCAATCTTTAAAAAAGGAGACAGACATGAAGCATTAAACTACAGACCAGTGTCACTGACATGTATAGTATACAAAATCATGGAGAAGATTATCAGGAGAAGAGTGGTGGAACACCTAGAAAGGAACGATCTCATCAACAGCAGCCAACATGGTTTCAGGGACGGGAAATCCTGTGTCACAAACCTACTGGAGTTCTATGACATGGTGACAGCAGTAAGACAAGAGAGAGAGGGGTGGGTGGATTGCATTTTCTTGGACTGCAAGAAGGCGTTTGACACAGTTCCACACAAGAGATTGGTGCGAAAACTGGAGGACCAAGCAGGGATAACAGGGAAGGCACTACAATGGATCAGGGAATACTTGACAGGAAGACAGCAGCGAGTCATGGTACGTGGCGAGGTGTCAGAGTGGGCACCTGTGACCAGCGGGGTCCCACAGGGGTCAGTCCTAGGACCAGTGCTGTTTCTGGTATTTGTGAACGACATGACGGAAGGAATAGACTCTGAGGTGTCCCTGTTTGCAGATGACGTGAAGTTGATGAGAAGAATTCACTCGATCGAAGACCAGGCAGAACTACAAAGGGATCTGGACAGGCTGCAGACCTGGTCCAGCAATTGGCTCCTGGAGTTCAATCCCACCAAGTGCAAAGTCATGAAGATTGGGGAAGGGCAAAGAAGACCGCAGACGGAGTACAGTCTAGGGGGCCAGAGACTACAAACCTCACTCAAGGAAAAAGATCTTGGGGTGAGTATAACACCAGGCACATCTCCCGAAGCGCACATCAACCAAATAACTGCTGCAGCAAATGGGCGCCTAGCAAACCTCAGAACAGCATTCCGACATCTTAATAAGGAATCATTCAGGACCCTGTACACCGTGTACGTTAGGCCCATATTGGAGTATGCGGCACCAGTTTGGAACCCACACCTAGCCAAGCACGTAAAGAAACTAGAGAAAGTGCAAAGGTTTGCAACAAGACTAGTCCCAGAGCTAAGAGGTATGTCCTACGAGGAGAGGTTAAGGGAAATCAACCTGACGACACTGGAGGACAGGAGAGATAGGGGGGACATGATAACGACATACAAAATACTGAGAGGAATTGACAAGGTGGACAAAGACAGGATGTTCCTGAGATTGGACACAGTAACAAGGGGACACAGTTGGAAGCTGAAGACAGATGAATCACAGGGATGTTAGGAAGTATTTCTTCAGCCACAGAGTAGTCAGTAAGTGGAATAGTTTGGGAAGTGATGTAGTGGAGGCAGGATCCATACATAGCTTTAAGCAGAGGTATGATAAAGCTCACGGCTCAGGGAGAGTGACCTAGTAGCGATCAGTGAAGAGGCGGGGCCAGGAGCTCGGACTCGACCCCCGCAACCTCAACTAGGTGAGTACAACTAGGTGAGTGAGTACACACACACACACACACACACACACATACATGCACATGTGTAGTCCCACACCACAAGCCGCCACCTTTTCAGTCTAGACACTTATTTGACTGTCATCGGATTCGCATGACTGCAACGGCTCCCTTATTGCTTTGTTTCCGACTGCTGCAAGGCTTATTTTTGTGATCATGTTAGACTTTTTATCCCTTGGTAATCTCTCTGTCTTATCTATGGAAAACTAAACCGCCGCAGATACACCTATGTTCAATTAAGACAAAAACAATAAGACGAAGACCAACACCCCTGTGAATGATTTGGGAGTTAGGGACTACCAGCAGAAAATTCTCAGCATGAGGAGCTCTCACTCCCAGAGGAAGGGTTTTGCTCTTCCCCGAGGCACTTTCGATAATTGCTCAGGCTGCTCTAGCCATCATTGCGCTATCCCAGTACGACTGTTTGTACTTGAAAGGGAAAACTAGTATGGATGAGGAACCTAACTGAGTATATCACTGCCTGGCATCCTTGCTGAAATTTGGATCGCGAAGTCCAACATCGTGACTGAGGAGACGTTCAAGGAGAATGGCTGAAACTGATTCGTGGGAGGCGACACACGAAGACATGTAGAGTACTATCTCTTTTTCCTTACAAATACCTGTGCCATTTAGTCTAACTGCAAGTTTAGCTTGATTCTATCTTGACCTGTCCTCTTTCCCGCGTCCTTCAGATGCTGCTCCCTGTACCTGCTCCTTTAAATGCTCTAGTTTCTCCCACCTCCTTTAAATGCTCTCCTTCCTCCCTCCTTCCTTAAAAGCTGTCCCATCTCCCCCACTCCCTCAGCATTGTTTTCTCTCCCCTCCCCTTTCCCCTCCCCATAACACTCTCCCCTCAACGGAGGCTGAGGATGTCGCTCACTTGGGCTGAGGACCAAAGGGTTGTGCTACCTCAAGATTAATGATTCTTCACTACGATGACCAAGATACGCAAGGGGTCCTAGGGCAGGTCCTCCCCAGCCGGAGGAAATGACCGCTATGACACCCTGTCACAGGGGCTATTTTGACTCCTTTCACCAGGTATCAGGTTAAGGCCCGGCTGGACGCTACCCAAGAACTACAGCTACTGCCAAACTTCGTATAATTAATGATTCCTGGGTTTCTGAGTCTTTGTCAATATGCACACAATCTGTGGCATAGGGCGACCCTCGCCAAGCTGGCTCTGTGTACCGCAAAGTAGGGTGCGTACACGGCAACATAGGGTGCGTACACCTTAGAATATTATGCTCACGCCGAAAAACAGGATATAAACACCTGTGAATAGGGTTTGTATACAGCAAAAATGGGAAATAGGGCATTCACGTCGTAAAATAGGATGTGTTCTCTGCAGAAGAGGGTGTGTACGTGATGCTGTGTTTGTGCATCACCTACCAGGATTTCTACACATTATTTTATCTACTGTCTATAAACTAAAACACGATGTTTCTCCGCAGCCTTACACAGCAGATGGTTTCCGGCTGCTGATGCTGTAATTGTTGTGGCTTCTGCTGCTGCTGCTGCATTTATGGTTGTGACTGCAGCTGCTGCTGCTCCCCGATATAGTATACTGCCGTTGCTGCTGTGAATATTATGCGATGGTAAGCGTGGGGGGGGGGGAAGAGGGAGGGAAGAAGGGAAGAAGAAAGATGGAGAGATGGGGAGAGGAGTAATAGAGGAAGAGAGGAAAGGAAAAACGGAGATGGTGTGGGAGAAAAGGAATAAGCAAAAAAAATGAAAGGGATATGTAAACAAACGAAACAGAAGAGGAAAATAAAAACAGCCAGGTGTGAATAAGTGTGTTTCGCCAGCTTAGGAAAGTTTATCTTATTGAGTGAAAATATTCCCCCATTCATATACAAATTTTTAAGCGATAGGTTTTGTCAACCAGGAAAGACTCACTGAAAAAAAAAAAACTGTTAACTATAAAGACATGCTATTGTCAAGAAAATAAATCCATTATTTTCTTTCGTTCTTCTTTGTCTTTTGTTCTTAAGCTCTTTTCTTGTCATCGTTTCTTTTTTTTTTAAGATCATAATACGAGATATAATTTTTCAAGTCACTTAAATCTGCTAAAAAAATTATTATCACACAATGCAACTCGTAAAAAAATATTTAACAGAGAAGATGATCACAAGCAATACCAATGACAGCTGAAGTGTGTGAACGTTACTCCAATATATACTACGATAACATAACTTGCATGACCCAAGACTGCTCATTATTATGTCCTTAAAACTTAATTCGTGAATAATGTACGGGTTTGGTTTCCTGCACTCTCTGAGAATGACAGTCTTTAAATGTTGTAAAATATAAAAGGTGCTTAGCCTGACCTTTCTAGTTCCTCCGAAGTCGTGTATGTAAACTCACGGAAGTCCAAAGGTCTACCTACCTGCAGGAAGTTAGGTATTTCTCATAGTATACTGTTAATATTCTCTTAATTTTTTCCACTGTGGTGTTTTTTTCATGTTGGTAAGTCACATGTTATATAATAAATTCACAACGCAGTATTGAGATTAGTCCTGATGAATACATTTAATTTACTGAAAGGAGACGCGACATTAACATCCGTTTGAACACACCTTCCTAGTCTCTAGATTCTAGAACTTGGATGAGATTGTCATCCATTGAGAATACTGTAAATCTCCAAGAGGATATAAATCAAGTCTTCCAATGTGATGTTCAGTGAGGACAAATTTCAGTCATTTCATTATGGAAAGCTTGAAGGAATTAAAGTTAGACCTGTGTATAAAACATTCTATTAACATAATTGAACGATAAACTATTGTGAAGGACTCAGGAACTTGTATTCCTTTAATATAAAATTTAGTTATATTGAATTTAGAGATAGTTGTTTGTTAGTGTGCGGCCAAAATTTTGTAGTTTTCTCAAGGAAATAAATTTTGTTTATACTGGAAGAAAATGTAAGTTATGTTGAGTTTATATATTTGGTTTCAATGTTCTGAAGATTTCCTCTGGTGAGACTGTTTAACATATCGACCAGTAATATTAAAGAAAGATAAGAAGTCTTATCAATGCCCCCAATTAAAAGTAGGGGCGCCATTGGTACACTAAGGGAAAACACCATAAGTGTCCGGGGCCCAAGACTGTTCAACAGCCTCCCATCAAGCATTAGGGGAATTGCCAATAAGCCCCTGGCTGCCTTCAAGAGAGAGCTGGACAGATACCTAAAGTCAGTGCCGGATCAGCCGGGCTGTGGCTCGTACGTTGGACTGCGTATGGCCAGCAGTAACAGCCTAGTTGATCAGGCCCTGATCCATCGGGAGGCCTGGTCGTGGACCGGGCCGCGGGGGCGTTGATCCTCGGAATAACCTCCAGGTAACCTCCAGGTATGGCCTCTTATCCAATTCTCCGCCTCTTCGTTTCTGTGCCTATTTTCTTTGCCTTCACACGTTTTCTTTGCCTCCTTTCTTCCAATCTCTCTCTATCCCTCCTTCACCATTTCCCTCTTGCCTCCTTCATTTACTTCTCCATTTCCCTCCTCCTCCCTAGGCAACGTGAGCTTACAGTAAACAGGGAACAATTTTTCGCACACCATCAATCACTCAGCTGGCAGATGGACACCCAGAACCCGTCGTGGGGAAAGGCCCGTGCCAGTCTCGCGGTGGTGGTGCTGGTGGTTGAGGTGGTGATGGTTGTGGTGTAGGGGTGGTAGTGGTGGTGGTGGTGGAGGTGGTGGTGGTGTGGGTACTAATGATATTAGTAGAAATGGTGGTAGTGACTGGTGGTGGTACTGTTGGCGGGGGTGGATGAGATGGTGGTGGAAAAAGATTGGGAAAGTAGTATTGGTTAGTGATATGGGTCGTGGTGGTAGTCTTGGTTTTAGTGGAAGTGGTGGTAATGATGGGGATCTTGGTATTGGTAAAAGATAGTTGTTCTGATGATGGTGATGGAATGATTGATGGCAACGGTACCTGGGCTTCTGGTTGTGATGGTGGTGAGATGGACGTGTTGTTGGTGCGGGTGGCAGTTGTGGTGATGGTGATGCGGGTAGTAGTTGTTGTCTTGGAGAATATTGGGGTAGTTGTAGTGGTTGCGGTGGCAGTGATAGTGACAGTGATAGTGGCAGTGGTAGTGGCAATGGTAGTGGCAGTGGTAGTGGTAGTGGCAGGGATGGTAATACGAACTTAATTTATTAAACCACTTCATCAGCAATAAATCTGTTGTGACCGCTGCTGCCGATAATAATTATATTAATGTCTAATTGCTCAATAACTCAGAGGAGTTCAGACGTGTGAGAATGGCGGTGGAACGATGGTAAACTGGAAGGATATGGAACTAGACTGGTTTCCCGCTGATATTCTGGCTAACGCACCCACTTTGCTAGCCAGAAATGCTCAATTCGAAGATGGGCCTGTGTGGAACGATTCCAATAAGGGATTGTGCTTAACCATTCTAATTTCAATTGTGTGAAGCAATTCCAATTCTGGAATGCGTGAAGTATCTACAATCGCTGAGTATGTGAAACGATTCTAACCGGAATTATATGAAACGATTCTATAAGCCTGGACTGTGTTGAACCAGAAGTGAGGGACATCGATGTAAACCGACTTGTTGATACTCTTGTCGGGACATTTGTCGATTGACTCGTGAAATTGTAAGTAAACAACGCACCAAACCCATGGTAAGACAGTCCTAAAACCAGCAGATTTGACATGGACTCGAGGCCTCCTAGTGGTGATGTATCCTGATTATAATGCACAGAAAAGTCTTCCTTTATTCACAATTCTCGGGCTGTGAGACAAAATATCTTAGCATGCACTGATAGCCTTTCTCAGTGTGATTCTACATGTGTTTGGGTAATGATTTTATACGACTGGCAAACTAAAAAAAAAAAAAACGAACTAATAGGTAATATCCGCTAATGATTGTGGTTCTTTTAACGATATATTTGAATTTGATCAGCGTTATGAACAGTAAAAGAGAGAACTCATTTAAATGTTTTATGGAGAAAGAAATTAAGTTTGTAATCTGAAAAATTCTCTAACTAATAAATATATTTCACCATTGGGCAACAGTAAATATATTTCACCATTGGGCAACAGTTCCACAAAAATCTGTTTATTCAAATTTCGAATTCCTTTGTATACAAGCAGTTCAGTTTATGTGACAGATGGCAATAATATCCCTATAATATATTCCTTCAAAATGCAAATAATATGTCGTATAAGACTCATAGATTTTTCCCATCAACCTTTGTGAGATACAAAATTATCAGAAAAAAAATTTTTATTAGTGAAATGTTTTATTCAGTTGACAGAAGTTTCCGCTGGTTTAAAGGACAATCTCGAATAAATAAACTTACATTATATCAAGATACTATTAAATAAAAAGTTTTTCAGTACATTAGTTTAACTTTATTTAAAACCAATCAATATAAAACACTTAAAATCCGACATGTACATAATTAAGTTTTTTTTTTTTTTGTCTTTTGGATTTGACACTTTGCATGGAAGGCGCATTGATGCAGGTGAAGGACTCTTTGTCCAAGGAACTGGAGCAACACTTCCCTCTGATCAACCCTGATTATCTGCAGTTCTCCAGGCTCACTATAACCCCTTCAGGCTCCGAGTGTTGTAACCTCAGGATAAATTTCTAGTTTTGCAGGATAAGAGTTGATATCCAGCAAGTCAGAATTTGCTATTTTATATCATCTTACAGAAAATCATTTCCTTTTTGAAACTCTTCGGTTAATGGTTTTGGAACTATTGACCTACGAGAATAGGAACTATTTCCCTCCAGGGATAGGAACTATTTCCCTCCAGGGATAGAAACTATTTCTCTGCAGAGATAGAAACTATTTCCCTCAAGGGATAGAAACTATTTCTCTGCATGGATAGAAACTATTTCCCTCCAAAGATAGAAACTATTTCCCTGCAGGGGTAGAAACTATTTTCTTCCAGGGATATAAACTATTTCTCTGCAGGGATAGAAACTATTTTATTGCACAAACAGAAATTATTCACCAGCAAGAATAAAAATTATTTACTTACCAGTTTAAGAATTTTTTCCCCACAAGGGATATAAATTATTTCCCAACAAGGAAAAAAAATTCTGCCGGGAGATAAACTATTTTCCTGCCGAAATAAAAATTATTAGCTGCAGGGATAAAACCTATTAGCTTTCAAGGATAAAAATCAACTTTCGTGTAGGGATACAGACTGCGGGGATAACGGAGATAGAACCAACTTGCTGCAGTTCTCGGGGATAGTATCCAGGATACAAACTCTCAGCTTTCAGGAATAAATTCTATCTGCCTGCATGGATAGTATCTCCCATTCTGTCTTTTATTCCCTTGTGGTGCAAGTGTAAAAGCTCAGAATTATGCGATGGGAGCGGAACAGGAGGGACGTGTGTACGTCAACGGAGGGGGATATAGACCAGAAAAAAGAAATGAAGAAAAAATCAGATTGGACTGGAGGGGATCAGTCGATGGAGAGTGAGAGAAAGGAAAGGGAATGGAGGAAAGGAGGGGAAAAGGAGATGGGGTTGTGGATAATGGAAGGAGGGGAGAGGGGGTTGTTTGATAATGGAGGGAGGACTGAAAGAGGGGTGAGGCAGATGCATCGATTTCCATGGGGGTGGCTGTCCCCTTGTCACGAGTTTCACCTCGTCACTCTCTTCCTAGTGTTTCTCTCAGTGAGTTGTAGGTGAAGATGACAGATGCTGGATAGCTCTCTCTCTCTCTCTCTCTCTCTCTCTCTCTCTCTATATATATATATATATATATATATATATATATATATATATATATATATATATATATATATATATATATATATATATATATATATATATATATATATAATATATATATATATATATATATATATATATATATATATATATATATATATATATATATATATATATATATATATATATATATATATATATATATATATATATATATGGCGGTACCACCTATGGAATTGTCCTGGGGACCATCATCCTCAGAAAAAAGAATAAACTTGCTTCAGGGAAAACTCAAGGTTCTCCCTGAAACTGTTTGAAATTTTTTTTTTCCTACCACCCCCTATATTTTATAGATACTTTATTTAAAGACAAAATACAGTGACAAAATACACTGACAAAATACACTGACAAAAATACAGTAGGGAGTAAAACGACATAGATAACAACTCAGAGCTACATCTCGAATACTTCGTCCAGCTCCCCGGCGGTGGGCCGCGTGCCCAGAATGCTGCAGGCATTTCCCCTCTGGATCACAACACTGAGTCTGTGAAAGAGGAAGCTGGCCGCCCTGTGGGCCTTGGTTTCTATGATGAGTTTTTCACCCTGCTCTTTGAGGAACTTTAAAGCACCCTTGCCCTATGCTCCATGGGTCTCCGACCCTACTGGGATGAAGTTATATTAAGGGGGAAGGTCTTCGTATTTGCAAAATTATTTACAGGCGAAATTGTTTGCAAACATTGTCTCTACGTCCACAGCAGGACTCGAACCTGCAAACTCTGTATCGTAGTCCACAGTGCGGACGATGAGGAAAAGGATGTGAGGCAAAAACGGTACGAAAGAGGAAGAAAAGGAGAAAGAGTAGGCAAAGATAAATCAGAAAAAGTAAGAAAATGAAGAACAAGACTAAGCTAAAAGTTGGAAAGAGGAGGAGGAGGAGGAGGAGGAGGAGGAAGATTAGCAAAGCTGAAGAAGAGGAGGAGAAAGAGGACGCAGAAGAAGAGAGCCAGTAGTGGAAAAGAAAAATGAGGAGAAAGATTTGAAAAGAAGGAAAGGAATATTTATTGTGTTAGTGACCTTTGACATTCTTCAGATTCTGAGCTGTTCCAGCGCGTTCGTGGATACTGATTCCCTGGCACATTTCAGCGTGAGTAAAGAGGCATCGTACTCGACCAGGCTGTGGTATGCGCACTGATGGACCGGCAGATCGACACAATTCTACCCGTGCACGTCGATTTTGTGGAGGGTTGAGAAATTAAGCTTGTGCGTCTGGCAAGTGGAAATAATTTTGTTATTTTGTGTTGCGAGAGGCTTTGCCTAAGATGTTTGTTATTATTATTACTGTTATTATTATTATTATTATTATTATTATTATTATTATTATTATTATTATTATTATTATTATTATTATTGCTATTATTATAGTTGTTATTGTTGTTGGTATTATTATTATTATTATTATTATTATTATTATTATTATTATTATTATTATTATTATCATTATTATTATTATTATGGTTTCTATTGTTGTTAATGTGATAATCATTATAATAATAAAAATAATAATTGCTATTATTATTATTATTATAATAATATTCTTGAGAAAGTTCTAAACACTTAAGGGTCATAGAGCGTCTGGGCAAATGGGAGGTAACTGATCTAATGGAGGATGTGTTTGTTAAGTTAAGAGCTCATCGACTGCACGATGATCATTAAGAAGGCATGTCACCTGTGCATCACTAGTCAAAGACACGTTAGTCAACAAACTCTGTGAGACATAAACCGAAATATAAACCCCTCGACACACAGGCACTGCACATTCTGCTTCTCTCAGTACAAGTACACTTGCAGAAATGTGAAAGTGAAAGTGATCTACATTTTCAATACAATCGTATATAAAGGAAGTGTTGATAAATGGTTCAGAGAACCGATAGGTTGATAAATTAGACACATGTGCAACATTTGGGTATCTTTATTGAGGAAACGTTTCGCCACACACTGACTTCATCAGTCCAATACAAAGAAGAATAGTGAAGATAAGAAGGAATTTAAGATAATCAGGCCCTCTGCCTGGACTCGAAGTAATCAATTCATCAGTCTTGATAGGAATCATACAAAAGAGATAAATAATATATATATATATATATATATATATATATATATATATATATATATATATATATATATATATATATATATAAAAGTATTCATCCTATTCATTTTATATGTACCAACTATGCTATCTCCTCCTATTTGTTCGGGTAATATATTTCATATATTTATTTCTGGATTAAAAGTGTTTCTCTTCGTTGGAAAAAATACACATTTTGTGTATAAAGTTAATATCATGTCTTCTTCATCAAGTATTTAAAGCCCTTTAATGCTTTCAAATAGTTACGTTTCTTTATTAATCAATCTTCGTCTCGAAAGGAAGAATAAATTCAGTTCTTCTAAACAGGTTTTGATGAGATTTACATATTAGTCTGAGTATCATCTTGGTGGCTCAGCGCTAGATATCTAACCTTCCAGTGTGTCAATGTTTTTATGACAGCGATAAATATCCAGGATATTTTCTAGGATGTGACAGTTTACCCAGAGTGAACACGACTTTCCAAGATCACAAGCAGAATAAACTCATAATAAACACTTGGAGTTTGTTTTTGTGTAATGCTACATTGAACTGCCTATTGCCTCACTAACTACCTTCTGTCTTAGTACACTGTCTACTGTTATTGCACTGTTTTCTGATTCCATTCACTGAATACTGCCTCTGTACACTGCCTAATCAGTGTGTGTGTGTGTGTGTGTGTGTGTGTGTGTGTGTGTGTGTGTGTGTGTGTGTGTGTGTGTGTGTGTGTGTGTGTGTGTGTGTGTGTGTGTGTGTGTGTGTTCGTGTGTGTTTGTGTACTTACCTAATTGTGGTTGCAGGGGTCGAGATTCAGCTCCAGGCCACGCCTCTTCACTGATCGCTATTAAGTCTTCTCTCTCCCTGCTCCATAAGCCTTATCATACCTCGTCTTAAAGCTATGTATATATAATATATATATATATATATATATATATATATATATATATATATATATATATATATATATATATATATGTGTGTGTGTGTGTGTGTGTGTGTGTGTGTGTGTGTGTGTGTGTGTGTGTGTGTGTGTGTGTGTGTGTGTGAGTGTGTGTGTGTGTGTGTGAGTGTGAGTGTGTATGTCTATGTGTGTTTATGTGTATGTGGGGGAGGGGGTAGTTCAGGCAGCAGGAAGAAGACTGGGGGAGGGGGTGATTAATGGTTTGTCCACCCTGCCGCCTCACACACACACACACACACACACACAAACACACACACACACACACACACACACACACACACACACACACACACACACACACAGTGTGAACATACCTTCAACACGTGCTGTGGTACCTAAGTCATTCTGGTCACAGCACTAACAAATGACACAGCTGACACAGCTACTCTGCTTCGCCCTAAACAATTTACTCTCGACCTGCAACATACACTTTAAAGTGTTCCTACACACTGCACTTGTCTGTGTCCCCGACCACACCGAATTATTTATCCTTATCTTTATTTTTAGCACTGTGTAATTTTTTGAGTCACTTTTAGCAGTAATAGTACTATTCCTACTATTACTACTACTACTTCTGTTACTCCTACTACTACTGTTACTACTACCAATAGTAGTACTACTACGAAAGTTGTTGTATTAATAGAGTATTATTATTATATTCGTGAAGAAGCGCTAAGCTCTTAGGGGTTATACGGACTCTTGGAAATAAAAGGTAATCAGATTTATTCCAAGGAAGGTGATGGCAGCTCCTGTCCCTTAGACCAAGATCCCGTCACCAGCATCAAGGCATCAATCAACCTTTGAAGGCAGCAACATGGACATTAATAATAATGGAGATTGAAGCAGTTGTCACTGGACCCGGGCTCTAATTCCTTGGATCAAGACTGAATACCTTCCATTCTCCCAGGCAATGTATGATCCCTATGGATTTAGCGCTCCTTTCATGAAAGTGATAATATAATAGTAATCATGTTTCATTTGATTTTCATACCTGGAGGGTGTTCAGGGGGTCAACGCCCCCGCGGCCCAGTCCTTGACCAGGCCTCCCGGTGGATCAGGGCCTGATCGGCCAGGCTGTTGCTGCTGGCTCTACGTTGCCCAGCGTGCGAACCACAGCCCAGCTGGTCGGGATAACCAGATAAATTCATACAATGGGACTTATTTTCAGTGGTTGAATTAACATTCATAATATCATGAAGTGGTAATTAATAGTTAAGAAAAGTTAAACTAATAACAACAGCAATAACATCAAGTTATAAGATTGTATTTCTGTATTTCAAACAAGTCGTGGTGAAGCATCCTAAGAGGTTGCACAGAGGAAATAATTTGATGGAACAATCACAAAAGACCGACAAAGGGCTCAATAATCAGAGAATTTCTATAATGGCTATAATGCCTGGAACTCAAGGGGAAAAAACAGTTGGAACGCTTTACCCATGTGAATTCTGTCAATGCCTTTATTGACGGACACAAGACTTTTCGACTGAATATTCACAGCCAACAACGTCAGGATATTGTTGCACATCGTATCCCCCAAACAATCTTGCTTAGTCATGTTTGTCAGTTGCCGAACATCAGTTAACCCAGAGAAGTGACGACGGTAGGCATTATCCAGCAGCACATTCGGTGGTCATAAGCCAATGAAGAGAACCACTTAGAGGGCTATTAATTAAATGAACAGCGAAATGGGGAATAAATATTGACGGTAGAAGTGAGTATGTGGCAACCCTTTTCGCAGACGCTCGCAGCTGATTGGCGTGATTAATAGTGTGTCGGTGAGGGTGGCGGAGTACGACGATCACCAACACACACACACCACAACATCGACTCGACTCAAACATAAATAAACACATACAGCACATGGCTGCAAAATATATTTGCTCAGTTTGGAAACAGAAATATGGATACATAAGGTGTCTCTTCTCTTTTTGACACGTATATATACCCATGTACGCAGCCATGCTACATGCACACACACGCAAGCACACACACACACACACACACACACACACACACACACACACACACACACACACACACACACACACACACACACACACACACACACAGGACCTAGTAGCGATCAGTGAAGAGGCGGGGCCAGGAGCTGAGTCTCGACCCCTGCAACCACAATTAGGTGAATTAGGTAGGTGAGTACACACACACACACACACGCACGCGCGCACACACACACACACACACACACACACACACACACACACACACACACACCGGGGCCAGGAGCTGAGTCTCGACCCCTGCAACCACAATTAGGTGAGTACACACACACCAGGAGCTGTGAATCGACCCCTGCAGTCACAAATAGGTAAGAACACTCATACACCGACTGAATTTTCCAAACAGGGACACAACCCCTGGCTGCCTTCAAGAGAGAGCTGGACAGATACCTAAAGTCAGTGCCGGATCAGCCGGGCTGTGGCTCGTACGTTGGACTGCGTGCGGCCAGCAGTAACAGCCTAGTTGATCAGGCCCTGATCCATCGGGAGGCCTGGTCATGGACCGGGCCGCGGGGGCGTTGATCCCCGGAATAACCTCCAGGTAATCCAGGTAACTTCTGAGTATATATCCCATCCGTCATGTCGGTCACATATACCAGAAATTGCACCTGTCCTAGGACTCAAAACTGTGGCGCCCCGCTCGTCACAGGCGCCCACTCTGACACTTCGTCACGTACCATGACTCGTTGTTGCCTTCCTGTCAGGTATTCTCTGATCAATTGCAGTGCCTTTCCAGTTACACCTGCCTGATCCTCTAGCTTTTGGACTAAACTCTTGTGTGGAACATTCCAAGAAAATACAATTTACCGACCCCTCTCTCTCTCTCTTGTCATACTGCCGTCACCTTGTCTTAAAACTCCAGTGGATTTGTGACACAGGATTTCCCAGGGAAGGAAAATCATAAGGAAGAGAAAACTCATTTACAGTACACTGAAGTTATCGATATCGTAAGTTTACATCGACTGTTTACAAGATGAATCCTCTGTCTGTCAGTACCTACATCAGTATTGTCTTATAAGATACAAAACACTGTAGATGTTACACATATTAATAACACTAGACATCAAAAATGAAAATATAATGTGAAAAAGGAATTCATATATATTTATGATTTAATATTTCATTTGTAAACTTATTTACATTTCTCTCTACTGCGAATGGAACATGTACAATCTGTGCTTGTTTGTGTGCGTAAATATCAATTTTAACTTTTTATAAATGATTTATGGGTATTTTGTGGTAATAAATGTTAAAATAGACTAACATCTACATATGTTTTATGCACTCATGATTTACCTGACTTTTCTTAATTGTTTCGGTGGCAAATCTCAAAAACAAATTCCAGTATATATTGAAAAAATACGAATATAAGTGGACCCGCATAGTTTAAACCCACTTTCTATATATATATATATATATACATATATATATATATATATATATATATATATATATATATATATATATATATGTGTGTGTGTGTGTGTGTGTGTGTGTGTGTGTGTGTGTACTCACCTATTTGAGGTTGCAGGGGTCGATTCATAGCTCCTGGCCCCGCCTCTTCACTGATTCATACTAGGTCCTCTGTCCTTGCTCCATGAGCTTTATCAAACCTCGTCTTAAACTATGTATGGTTTCTGTGTGTGTGTGTGTGAATAAGATCACAATAAACAGGTGATATCACAATATGCAAAATAACCACAGTAAAAAAAATGAAATTTCAATCGCTCTTGTGATTTCTCACACACACATTAAGTGATTAAGTGAAAATATATACTGAAATATATATATATATATATATATATATATATATATATATATATATATATATATATATATATATATATATATATATATATATATATACAGATCAGTGTTTGTGTATATTTCGCCTGCTCTTGCGAATTCCTTGCATATATATATATATATATATATATATATATATATATATATATATATATATATATATATATATATATATATATATATATATATATATATATATATATATATATATATATATATATATATGTGTGTATATATATATATATACATGTATATATATATTCACTTAATCACTTAATTGGTCCATTAACATTATACTTTGCCTGAGTAGATATGACTTTTGTATTAAGATTGCAGACGATACACTTTACACTTTACAATGTATTCGGTCACCTTTTCCAATAATTTATATAGTTATATAATACTGGATATAATATACGAATGATAATTAATTCATATTTGCACTCATAAATCTACTTTTATATAGATACACAGAGAGTAATGACAATTAATTTTGTCAACCAATCACCATCGTCATTACAAGCTGCGCAAATTCATGAAAATTGTCATTACTCCTGTTTGTTAAGTCTGAGTTGCCTGATATTTCTGCGCCGAAGGGAGTAGAGGAACTTTTTTCCGCAACTGTGTTTATCAGTCAGAACTTACTGTGATCCCTATTTTAGGAATTAAAATAATACTTACTGGTCGTACACAGATGAAAGGCAACCTTAGTGACCCTTATGCAAGCAGGATCATGGTAACCTTTGACTCTTAGGGAGTTTATGGTGGCAAATTTGGGTCAACTTGCAGGGGTCAGGTCCCTGGGTGTGGTTGACACACATTTACTGGAAATTCTGTTTGTGTTGAAAATATTGACTTTAGGGCGTATCTGAATACTAAACTGCAAGACGAATAAACTTGTACTTCTTTGTGATGAATATCAAAATAAATACAATTTATGTGTGTGTGAGAAACCACAAAAGTGATTGAAATTTCATTTTTTTTTCCTGGGGTTATTTTGCATATTGTGATATCACCTGTTTATTGTGATCTTATTCACACACACACACACACACACACACACACACACACACACACACACACACACACACACACACAGAAACCATACATAGTCTTAATACGAGGTTTGATAAAGCTCATGGAGCAAGGATAGAGGACCTAGTAGCAATCAGTGAAGAGGCGGGGCCAGGAGCTATGAATCGACCCCTGCAATCTCAAATAGGTGAGTACACACACACACACACACACACACACACACACACACACACACACACACACACAACTCAACACACGCAACCTCAACTAGGTGAGTACACATAATGCCTACGAAAAAATCTCACCTGTTGTTAAGCACTTAATTAAAATATGAAAGTTCCCAGTTAGAGCTTAATTGACGAAGGTAAAAATAATGTGTTACTACCACACACATGTATAAAATTTTTTGAAAATATAAATTTATTAATACAGAATTAATGGAACGAACGTCGTTATTTTGAAATATATTTAACAATTCCGATGAAATCCCAAGTCCCAAAGCGACATAATTCTTTTTCCAGAAATGATACAGTTGATAATTTGCTTAAAAAACTGAAATCAAACTGGAAACAGAAGTGCATTTTTAAATATAAATATATGTGATGTTAATATAATTTATTGAATTATATGAATATAATAAATAATTAATTAATGAAAGGTAACAATTCAAATGAGTAAATATTCATATAGTCTGGAGATGAAGGCATTAATTGATAGATCTTAAGTCCTTCTGACTTCAGGAGGATTTTGTTACAAACGCCTCGGTGTAGGCCTATGTAACGCTTGATTATGAATAGGCTAATATCCAAAAGAGGATGGTAAATATAACGATACAAAAAATATGTATAAAAAATGGGGGCGATTTTGCTGAGGACAAATTTATTGAGCTTCATCGTAAAATATAGAAACATATAGACAAAAAATGACAGAAATGAAATTGCTAGAATTGTTTTACAAAAATTTAATTTGAAAGAAATGATAAGAATTCAATGGAAATAATCCCAATAATATGGCAAGTATAATTCGGAATAAAATAATAAAATAAAAAAAAATGAACTCCTGGAATAATGCATCACGTCTTGTTTTTTACGCTACACATTTTAGTGTTCTGATGACGAATGAACCGCAAGCTTTAGATCCTTGTGAATTACTAGTGTTAGACAGATGTTTAAGTACTGATGTCAGACGAAAATTCAGAAGCACAGGTGCTTGATCCTAGCTAACACTTGTGCAGCTACAGCCTAGCACAAGTAACTCGTCAAACTCCCGACTTACAATTATAGTAACGGATCATATATATATATATATATATATATATATATATATATATATATATATATATATATATATATATATATATATATATATATATATATAGGGAGGTACCACCTCTAGAAGTGTTATAGGGACCCTCATCCTCAGAGAAAAGAATAAACTTGCTTCAGGGAAAACTCAAGATTCTCCCTGAAGCTGTTTGAGAATTTTCTCCTACCACCCCCAATATTATATATATACATATATTATATATATATATATATATATATATATATATATATATATATATATATATATATATATATATATATATATATATATATATATATATATATATATATATATTTTATTTAAAGACAAAATACATTGACAAAACATTCACAAAAATATGATACAAAGTAAAACAACATAGGTAACTCAGAGCTACATCTCGAATACTTCGTCCAGCTCCCCAGCGGTGGGCCGCGTGCCCAGAATGCTGCAGGCATTTCCTCTCTGGATCGCAACACTGAGTCTCTGAAAGAGGAAGCTGGTCGCCTTGTGGTCCTTTGTTTCTATGATGAGCTTTTCACCCAGCTCTATTAGGAACTTTAGAGCACACTTGCCCCATGCTCCAAGGGTCTCCGACCCTATTGGGATGAAGTTATAGCAAGGGGGAAGGTCTTCATATTTGCGGATCTTCTGAGTCTCCCTGTGGCTGGCAGCTCCACCCCCTTCCACTACGGAGTATGGCAAGTAGGTGTCTGCCAATGTGGCGGCACATGTGTAGTCCCAGGCAATCTGCTTTCCATCCTTCCAAGGTAGCATAGTGGCTCCATCAGGACGCTTTAGACTTCCGTCAGACCTCTGCACTTGGGGTTCCCGTTGAGCTGGGCAACGGGCTGTGGCAAGGCTTCTCTTTATGATGTCATTGACCTTCTCATGCCTGGCATACTTCCCTTCTGCTGTGTGACACACGAGACCATGAAGTCCGAATTGATCAGCTGTCGCCCTGCCGCAAATACACCTATGTTCGGTGAGGATGGGGGCGGCTAGGCGAAGAGCAACACCAATCCGAATGGCCTGTGGGTCTAGTCGAGTGCCCAAGGAGGAATTGGGAACAGCAAACAGGAAATCTCCTGAGTGTGGTGCCTTCACTGCCAGGAGACGAGCTTTGTCCTTTCCTGAGGCGTTGGAGAGCATTGTGTTGGCGATTTTTTCCATGATCGGTTTGTCCCAGTGGGACTGTTTGTGTTCTTTGGGAGGAGCTGGTCTACTGGAGGAATCTGTAAGGGTGTCCCACCGAATCGCTGCTTCAGTGAACCTGGGGTCTTGAGCTCCTACATATATATATATATATATATATATATATATATATATATATATATATATATATATATATATATATATATATATATATATATATATATATATATATATATATATATATATATATATATATATATATATATATATATATATATTGTTGAAAATAAGAAAAAGTTTTGGAGTGAGATTAACAAGTTAAGAAAACCTAGAGAACAAGTGGATTTGTCAGTTAAAAATAGGAGAGGAGAGTTATTAAATGGAGAGTTAGAGGTATTGGGAAGATGGAGGGAATATTTTGAGGAATTGTTAAATGTTGATGAAGATAGGGAAGCTGTGATTTCGTGTATAGGGCAAGGAGGAATAACATCTTGTAGGAGTGAGGAAGAGCCAGGGGGTAAGGCAGCCGGGATTGATGGGATAAAGATAGAAATGTTAAAAGCAGGTGGGGATATAGTTTTGGAGTGGTTGGTGCAATTATTTAATAAATGTATGGAAGAGGGTAAGGTACCTAGGGATTGGTAGAGAGCATGCATAGTTCCTTTGTATAAAGGCAAAGGGGATAAAAGAGAGTGTAAAAATTATAGGGGGATAAGTCTGTTGAGTGTACCTGGTAAAGTGTATGGTAGAGTTATAATTGAAAGAATTAAGAGTAAGACGGCGAATAGGATAGCAGATGAACAAGGAGGCTTTAGGAAAGGTAGGGGGTGTGTGGGCCAGGTGTTTGCAGTGAAACATATAAGTGAACAGTATTTAGATAAG
Source organism: Cherax quadricarinatus (assembly GCF_038502225.1). Lineage (NCBI taxonomy): Eukaryota > Metazoa > Arthropoda > Malacostraca > Decapoda > Parastacidae > Cherax > Cherax quadricarinatus. The sequence goes on from NC_091327.1 coordinate 13,767,051, forward strand.
GCTAAAGAGGTCTTTGTGGCATTTATGGATTTGGAAAAGGCGTATGACAGGGTGGATAGGGGGGCAATGTGGCAGATGTTGCAAGTGTATGGTGTAGGAGGTAGGTTACTGAAAGCAGTGAAGAGTTTTTACGAGGATAGTGAGGCTCAAGTTAGAGTATGTAGGAAAGAGGGAAATTTTTTCCCAGTAAAAGTAGGCCTTAGACAAGGATGTGTGATGTCACCGTGGTTGTTTAATATATTTATAGATGGGGTTGTAAGAGAAGTAAATGCGAGGGTCTTGGCAAGAGGCGTGGAGTTAAAAGATAAAGAATCACACACAAAGTGGGAGTTGTCACAGCTGCTCTTTGCTGATGACACTGTGCTCTTGGGAGATTCTGAAGAGAAGTTGCAGAGATTGGTGGATGAATTTGGTAGGGTGTGCAAAAGAAGAAAATTAAAGGTGAATACAGGAAAGAGTAAGGTTATGAGGATAACAAAAAGATTAGGTGATGAAAGATTGAATATCAGATTGGAGGGAGAGAGTATGGAGGAGGTGAACGTATTCAGATATTTGGGAGTGGACGTGTCAGCGGATGGGTCTATGAAAGATGAGGTGAATCATAGAATTGATGAGGGAAAAAGAGTGAGTGGTTCACTTAGGAGTCTGTGGAGACAAAGAACTTTGTCCTTGGAGGCAAAGAGGGGAATGTATGAGAGTATAGTTTTACCGACGCTCTTATATGGGTGTGAAGCGTGGGTGATGAATGTTGCAGCGAGGAGAAGGCTGGAGGCAGTGGAGATGTCATGTCTGAGGGCAATGTGTGGTGTGAATATAATGCAGAGAATTCGTAGTTTGGAAGTTAGGAGGAGGTGCGGGATTACCAAAACTGTTGTCCAGAGGGCTGAGGAAGGGTTGTTGAGGTGGTTCGGACATGTAGAGAGAATGGAGCGAAACAGAATGACTTCAAGAGTGTATCAGTCTGTAGTGGAAGGAAGGCGGGGTAGGGGTCGGCCTAGGAAAGGTTGGAGGGAGGGGGTAAAGGAGGTTTTGTGTGCGAGGGGCTTGGACTTCCAGCAGGCATGCATGAGCGTGTTTGATAGGAGTGAATGGAGACAAATGGTTTTTAATACTTGACGTGCTGTTGGAGTGTGAGCAAAGTAACATTTATGAAGGGATTCAGGGAAACCGGCAGGCCGGACTTGAGTCCTGGAGATGGGAAGTACAGTGCCTGCACTCTGAAGGAGGGGTGTTAATGTTGCAGTTTAAAAACTGTAGTGTAAAGCACCCTTCTGGCAAGACAGTGATGGAGTGAATGATGGTGAAAGTTTTTCTTTTTCGGGCCACCCTGCCTTGGTGGGAATCGGCCAGTGTGATAATAAAAAAAAAAAAAATATATATATATATATATATATATATATATATATATATATATATATAATATATATATATATTATTTATATATATATATATATATATATATATATATATATTGTGTATATATATATATATATATATATATATATATATATATATATATATATATATATATATATATATATATATTTATTTATTTATTTATTCATTTATTTAATTATTTATTTGAACATGATACAGAGAAGTACAAGGAATACAATTTTTGAAGTGCAACATGCCAAAGCCCCTTGTATGCAGAGCATTATGGGCAGGCTTAAAATTAACTTAAGATTAACTAACCAATGATATATTCAGTGGTACAAAAATTATTGTAAAACAGATAACAATTTAGTACAAATGAGTATTACAAAGACAGGTCATATGGTCATTACTGTGTTGCTGTGTAATCACTAGAATGGAGTATTATGTTAGGTAATGAAGTTAAATAGTAACAAAATTTGATTGGGTCACAGGTTGACATTTATGAGATACAATAATGAGATACATATATGAGATACAGTTTATGAGATACAATTATTCAGTATTTATTTAGTTGAGGGTAAATGATTTTTGAGAAGAGACTTGAATTTATTAAGAGACAGTGTTTCTTTTATATTCACAGGTAATGAATTCCAGATTTTAGGGCCTTTTATGTGCATCGAGCTTTTGCATAGCGTGAGATGGACACGAGGAACTGTGCCTTGTGTTATGGTCATGTGTTCTGTTAAGGTTGGTAAGGAGATGTTTGAGGGGAGGGTTTATGTCAGAGTTAAGTGTTCTATGTATGTAGTAGGTGCAGTAATAAGTATGGATGTTTTGTATTGTGAGTAGGTTTAGACTTTTGAATATTGGTGGAGTGTGTTTGTAGTGGGAATTTGTTATCATTCTGACTGCAGCCTTTTGTTGGGTAATTAGTGGTCTGAGATGGTTTATTGTTGTTGAGCCCCATGCACAAATTCCATAGGTGAGATAGGGGTAAATAAGTGAGTGATATAGGGCCAGGAGGGCTGACTGTGGAACATAGTACCGTATCTTCAATAGTATGCCTACGGTCTTGGAAATTTTTTTGGAAATTTGTTGTATATGTGTTTGAAATTTGAGTCTATTATCAAGGTGGATTCCTAAAAATTTTCCCTCTGTGAGTTTTGTGATAGGTGATCCATTTATCATTAAGTTAACAGACATATCTGTAGCTCTGTTATCAAACTGAATGTAGTAGGTTTTGTCAATGTTTAGAGTAAGTTTGTTGGTCCTCATCCAGGTTGATATTTTCTGTAATTCGGTATTTACAGTATATATATATATATATATATATATATATATATATATATATATATATATATATATATATATATATATATACTTTATAAAACTGGGATGCTTAAATGTGCGTGGATGTAGTGCGGATGACAAGAAACAGATGATTGCTGATGTTATGAATGAAAAGAAGTTGGATGTCCTGGCTCTAAGCGAAACAAAGCTGAAGGGGGTAGGAGAGTTTCAGTGGGGGGAAATAAATGGGATTAAATCTGGAGTATCTGAGAGAGTTAGAGCAAAGGAAGGGGTAGCAGTAATGTTAAATGATCAGTTATGGAAGGAGAAAAGAGAATATGCGAGAAGTGGGTCATAATAAGCGTGTATGCACCTGGAGAAGAGAGGAATGCAGAGGAGAGAGAGAGATTTTGGGAGATGTTAAGTGAATGTATAGGAGCCTTTGAACCAAGTGAGAGAGTAATTGTGGTAGGGGACCTGAATGCTAAAGTAGGAGAAACTTTTAGAGAGGGTGTGGTAGGTAAGTTTGGGGTGCCAGGTGTAAATGATAATGGGAGCCCTTTGATTGAACTTTGTATAGAAAGGGGTTTAGTTATAGGTAATACATATTTTAAGAAAAAGAGGATAAATAAGTATACAAGATATGATGTAGGGCGAAATGACAGTAGTTTGTTGGATTATGTATTGGTAGATAAAAGACTGTTGAGTAGACTTCAGGATGTACATGTTTATAGAGGGGCCACAGATATATCAGATCACTTTCTAGTTGTAGCTACACTGAGAGTAAAAGGTAGATGGGATACAAGGAGAATAGAAGCATCAGGGAAGAGAGAGGTGAAGGTTTATAAACTAAAAGAGGAGGCAGTTAGGGTAAGATATAAACAGCTATTGGAGGATAGATGGGCTAATGAGAGCATAGGCAATGGGGTCGAAGAGGTATGGGGTAGGATTAAAAATGTAGTGTTAGAGTGTTCAGCAGAAGTTTGTGGTTACAGGAAAGTGGGTGCAGGAGGGAAGAGGAGCGATTGGTGGAATGATGATGTAAAGAGAGTAGTAAGGGAGAAAAAGTTAGCATATGAGAAGTTTTTACAAAGTAGAAGTGATGCAAGGAGGGAAGAGTATATGGAGAAAAAGAGAGAGGTTAAGAGAGTGGTGAAGCAATGTAAAAAGAGAGCAAATGAGAGAGTGGGTGAGATGTTATCAACAAATTTTGTTGAAAATAAGAAAAAGTTTTGGAGTGAGATTAACAAGTTAAGAAAGCCTAGAGAACAAATGGATTTGTCAGTTAAAAATAGGAGAGGAGAGTTATTAAATGGAGAGGTAGAGGTATTGGGAAGATGGAGGGAATATTTTGAGGAATTGTTAAATGTTGATGAAGATAGGGAAGCTGTGATTTCGTGTATAGGGCAAGGAGGAATAACATCTTGTAGGAGTGAGGAAGAGCCAGTTGTGAGTTTGGGGGGAAGTTCGTGAGGCAGTAGGTAAAACGAAAGGGGGTAAGGCAGCCGGGATTGATGGGATAAAGATAGAAATGTTAAAAGCAGGTGGGGATATAGTTTTGGAGTGGTTGGTGCAATTATTTAATAAATGTATGGAAGAGGGTAAGGTACCTAGGGATTGGCAGAGAGCATGCATAGTTCCTTTGTATAAAGGCAAAGGGGATAAAAGAGAGTGCAAAAATTATAGGGGGATAAGTCTGTTGAGTGTACCTGGTAAAGTGTATGGTAGAGTTATAATTGAAAGAATTAAGAGTAAGACGGAGAATAGGATAGCAGATGAACAAGGAGGCTTTAGGAAAGGTAGGGGGTGTGTGGACCAGGTGTTTACAGTGAAACATATAAGTGAACAGTATTTAGATAAGGCTAAAGAGGTCTTTGTGGCATTTATGGATTTGGAAAAGGCGTATGACAGGGTGGATAGGGGGGGCAATGTGGCAGATGTTGCAAGTGTATGGTGTAGGAGGTAGGTTACTGAAAGCAGTGAAGAGTTTTTACGAGGATAGTGAGGCTCAAGTTAGAGTATGTAGGAAAGAGGAAAATTTTTTCCCAGTAAAAGTAGGCCTTAGACAAGGATGTGTGATGTCACCGTGGTTGTTTAATATATTTATAGATGGGGTTGTAAGAGAAGTAAATGCGAGGGTCTTGGCAAGAGGCGTGGAGTTAAAAGATAAAGAATCACACACAAAGTGGGAGTTGTCACAGCTGCTCTTTGCTGATGACACTGTGCTCTTGGGAGATTCTGAAGAGAAGTTGCAGAGATTGGTGGATGAATTTGGTAGGGTGTGCAAAAGAAGAAAATTAAAGGTGAATACAGGAAAGAGTAAGGTTATGAGGATAACAAAAAGATTAGGTGATGAAAGATTGAATATCAGATTGGAGGGAGAGAGTATGGAGGAGGTGAACGTATTCAGATATTTGGGAGTGGACGTGTCAGCGGATGGGTCTATGAAAGATGAGGTGAATCATAGAATTGATGAGGGGAAAAGAGTGAGTGGTGCACTTAGGAGTCTGTGGAGACAAAGAACTTTGTCCTTGGAGGCAAAGAGGGGAATGTATGAGAGTATAGTTTTACCAACGCTCTTATATGGGTGTGAAGCGTGGGTGATGAATGTTGCAGCGAGGAGAAGGCTGGAGGCAGTGGAGATGTCATGTCTGAGGGCAATGTGTGGTGTGAATATAATGCAGAGAATTCGTAGTTTGGAAGTTAGGAGGAGGTGCGGGATTACCAAAACTGTTGTCCAGAGGGCTGAGGAAGGGTTGTTGAGGTGGTTCGGACATGTAGAGAGAATGGAGCGAAACAGAATGACTTCAAGAGTGTATCAGTCTGTTGTGGAAGGAAGGCGGGGTAGGGGTCGGCCTAGGAAAGGTTGGAGGGAGGGGGTAAAGGAGGTTTTGTGTGCGAGGGGCTTGGACTTCCAGCAGGCATGCATGAGCGTGTTTGATAGGAGTGAATGGAGACAAATGGTTTTTAATACTTGACGTGCTGTTGGAGTGTGAGCAAAGTAACATTTATGAAGGGATTCAGGGAAACCGGCAGGCCGGACTTGAGTCCTGGAGATGGGAAGTACAGTGCCTGCACTCTGAAGGAGGGGTGTTAATGTTGCAGTTTAAAAACTGTAGTGTAAAGCACCCTTCTGGCAAGACAGTGATGGAGTGAATGATGGTGAAAGTTTTTCTTTTTCGGGCCACCCTGCCTTGGTGGGAATCGGCCAGTGTGATAATAAAAAAAAATAAATAAAAAAAATAATATATATATATATATATATATATATATATATATATATATATATATATATATATATATATATATATATATATATATATATATATATATATATATATATATACAACAGCCGGATGCCCAGCAGTAAGGGAGCCACCCCAGCTATGCAGATCTGATGGCAGCCAGAAGCGTCCAGATGGTATCACCCTTCAAGCCTGGACAGACGGGAAGCAGGTGGTGTGGGACTATACATGTGTATCTACCTTGGCTGATACCTATCTCCAATACACCAGGGAGGAAGGAGGGGCAACTGCCAGCTTCAGGGATTCCCAAAAGTCTAGAAAATATGGAGAACTTGCCCATTATTATATGTTTGTTCCCAAGAACTACAGACCAATAGCACTAACATCCCATATCATAAAAATCTTTGAAAGGGTCCTGAGAAGCAAGATCACCACCCATCTAGAAACCCAACAGTTACACAACCCAGGGCAACATGGGTTTAGAACAGGTCGCTCCTGTCTGTCTCAACTATTGGATCACTACGACGTGGTCCTAAATGCACTAGAAGACAAAAAGAATGCAGATGTAATATATACAGACTTTGCAAAAGCCTTCGACAAGTGTGACCATGGCGTAATAGCGCACAAAATGCGTGCTAAAGGAATAACAGGAAAAGTCGGTCGATGGATCTATAATTTCCTCACTAACAGAACACAGAGAGTAGTCGTCAACAGAGTAAAGTCCGAGGCAGCTACGGTGAAAAGCTCTGTTCCACAAGGCACAGTACTCGCTCCCATCTTGTTCCTCATCCTCATATCCGACATAGACAAGGATGTCAGCCACAGCACCGTGTCTTCCTTTGCAGATGACACCCGAATCTGCATGACAGTGTCTTCCATTGCAGACACTGCAAGGCTCCAGGCGGACATCAACCAAATCTTTCAGTGGGCTGCAGAAAACAATATGAAGTTCAACGATGAGAAATTTCAATTACTCAGATATGGTAAACACGAGGAAATTAAATCTTCATCAGAGTACAAAACAAATTCTGGCCACAAAATAGAGCGAAACACCAACGTCAAAGACCTGGGAGTGATCATGTCGGAGGATCTCACCTTCAAGGACCATAACATTGTATCAATCGCATCTGCTAGAAAAATGACAGGATGGATAATGAGAACCTTCAAAACTAGGGAGGCAAAGCCCATGATGACACTCTTCAGGTCACTTGTTCTATCTAGGCTGGAATATTGCTGCACACTAACAGCACCTTTCAAGGCAGGTGAAATTGCTGACCTAGAAAATGTACAGAGAACCTTCACGGCGCGCATAAAGGAGATAAAACACCTCAATTACTGGGAGCGCTTGAGGTTCCTAAACCTGTATTCCCTGGAACGCAGGCGGGAGAGATACATGATTATATACACCTGGAAAATCCTAGAGGGACTAGTACCGAACTTACACACGAAAATCACTCACTACGAAAGCAAAAGACTTGGCAGACGATGCACCACCCCCCCAATAAAAAGCAGGGGTGTCACTAGCACGTTAAGAGACCATACAATAAGTGTCAGGGGCCCGAGACTGTTCAACTGCCTCCCAGCATACATAAGGGGGATTACCAACAGACCCCTGGCAGTCTTCAAGCTGGCACTGGACAAGCACCTAAAGTCGGTTCCTGACCAGCCGGGCTGTGGCTCGTACGTTGGTTTGCGTGCAGCCAGCAGCAACAGCCTGATTGATCAGGCTCTGATCCACCAGGAGGCCTGGTCACAGACCGGGCCGCGGGGGCGTTGACCCCCGGAACTCTCTCCAGGTAAACTCCAGGTAATAGGCTCAGAGACCCTTGGCTCATTATGAAAGAATGCATTTAAATTTCTTAAGGGCAGCTAGTTTTCTGTTCCAGCGGCTCTGTGCGGCTGTTCAAAGGGTAATGCCTGCTGTATTTTGGGCACACGCCCCCTCAGGGAAGGTTCCTTGATGTTGGTGAGGGGCTCTTGATTTAGGGAATTGGATCTGTGCTCCAGTTCCCCGAATTAAGCCTGAATGCCTTCCACATCCCTCCCAGGCGCTGTATAATCCTACGGGTTTAGCGCTTCCCATTGATTATAATAATAATAATAATTGGGCACACGCCCCAGCTCTGAGGAGCTGGATGAGATTTTCGCCTTATAATCGGTGATACACACGTAACAACATGTACCTTAACTACTGGGAACGCTTGGAAGCACTTGACTTGTACTCGTTGGAACGCAGGAGGGAGAGATATATCATAATCTACACTTGGAAAATCTTGGAAGGAATGGTCCCAAATCTGCACACAGAAATCACTCCCTACGAAAGTAAAAGACTGGGCAGGCGATGCAAAATGCCCCCACTTAAAAGTAGGGGCGCCATTGGTACACTAAGGGAAAACACCATAAGTGTCTGGGGCCCAAGATTGTTCAGCAGCCTCCCATCAAGCATTAGGGGAATTGCCAATAATCCCCTGGCTGCCTTCAAGAGAGAGCTGGACAGATACCTAAAGTCAGTGCCGGATCAGCAGGGCTGTGGCTCGTACGTTGGACTGCGTGCGGCCAGCAGTAACAGCCGGCCGCACGCAGGCCCTGATCTATCGGGAGGTTACATGGACCTGGCCGCGTGGACGTTGATCCCCGGTATAACCTCCAGGAAACCGTATATGCCACCTTTATATCAACAATGTATCTCTTAAATCTTCTGTACCATATTATGTAATAATATATATTTTTTAGTATATATATATATATATATATATATATATATATATATATATATATATATATATATATATATATATATATATGTATATATATAAGGAGACTCGAACCTACGAACCTTGGAACAAGGTACGCAGTGCTATACCATTCTCACCACACTGGACAATACCTTGGCGCCTAGCACAATGCTAGACGTTAATCCAAGGCAGCCAGCTTTCAGGGTGAAGGCTTATAGCTTTTCACCTCATTCCCTGCGTACCTTGCTCCAAGGTTCGTAGGTTCGAGTCTCCTTCCGCCAGAGATCAGTGTTTGTGTATACTTCGCCTGCTCTTGCGAATTCCTTGTATTGTTAAAATCTCTAGTTGGTCGATGCATGCAGGGGATGAGATGAAAAGCTGTAAGCCTTCTTCTTGAAAGCTGGCTGCCTTGGATCAACGTCTAGCATTGTGCTAGGCGCCAAGGTATTGTGTAGTGTGGTGAGAATGGTATAGCACTGCATACCTTGTTCGTAGGTTAGAGTCTCCTTCGGCCAGAGATCAGTGTTTGTGTGTGTGTATATATATTATATATATATATATATATATATATATATATATATATATATATATATATATAAATGTGTGTGTGGGTGTGTGTGTGTGTGTGTGTGTGTGTGTGTGTGTGTGTGTGTGTGTGTGTGTGTGTGTGTGTGTGTGTGTGTGTGTGTGTGTGTGTGTGTGCAAAACAACCACTGTGAAAGAATAGAGAAATTCCAAGCACTTTTGTGACTACTCACATTATCAAGGAACAATGAAAGTAATGCATCAAAGGAAGGCATATAAAGGCATATAAAGGACCTGTCCAGTTGGGCCAGCGGGCCTGCTGCAGTGTTCCCTTTCGTATGAGTCGCACGTCAGGTGTTGCTTTGTTGTGGGATGTGATAGTGAGGTGTGGGCTAGATCCTTTATATGCCTTCGTTTGATGCATTACTTTCATTGTTCCTTGATAATGTGAGTAGTCACGAAAGCGCTTGGAATTTCTCTATTCTTTCACAGTAGTTGTTTTGCACATTCTGAAATCACCTGTTTACTGAGATCTTATTGCATAATATATATATATATATATATATATATATATATATATATATATATATATATATATATATATATATATATATATATATATATACATGCAAAACAACCACTCTGAAAGAATAGAGAAATTCCAAGCGCTTTCGTGACTACTCACATTATCAAGGAACTATGAAAGTAAAGCATCCATGGAAGCTATATAAGGGGTCCGGCCAGCACCTCACTATCAGATCCCACAATGGTTAAACACGTGATGCGCGGCGACCCAACTTGGATAGGTCCCTTGCACAACTCACCCCCAAGCTATTCTACCCAAGAAAATTTAAAAATTATTATTTGTCCAGTGTATTATTAAATTCTTCCCAAATTCTATTAATTATAAATGGATCTAATTTATATAAACCAAAGGAAATATTCATATTATTGTCAAAACTGCTTTTTATGAAACAAGATTCAATTATATTCCTGTCGACCATGGACTTGCTTGATACTACTTTCTCAACTTTTTGAAAATCAATTGGATGGTTAAAATCTCTTACATGAATAAATAGAGCATTGGAATCTTGTCCAGTTCTAATGCTATATTTATGTTGTTTTAATCTTAGTTCGAGATTTTTACCAGTTTTGACAATAATATGAATATTTCCTTTGGTTTATATAAATTAGATCCATTTATAATTAATAGAATTTGGGAAGAATTTAATAATACACTGGACAAATAATAATTTTTAAATTTTCTTGGGTAGAATAGCTTGGGGGTGAGTTGTGCAAGGGACCTATCCAAGTTGGGTCGCCGCTCGTCACGTGTTTAACCGTTGTGGGATCTGATAGTGAGGTGCTGGCCGGACCCCTTATATAGCTTCCTTGGATGCTTTACTTTCATAGTTCCTTGATAATGTGAGTAGTCACGAAAGCGCTTGGAATTTCTCTATTCTTTCAGAGTGGTTGTTTTGCATATTTTGAAATCACCTGTTTACTGTGATCTTATTGCATATATATATATATATATATATATATATATATATATATATATATATATATATATATATATATATATATATATATATATATATATATATATATATGTATATATATACGGTAGTCACAAGTCGAAGAGTCACAAAATTATCAGGAGACTGGAACACGGAGGCTGGGACAGATTATGTCACTGATTCTGACGGTGATGGGATAATCACCAGAAGACAACAAATAAGACAGACAAGCAGGTCAACTCGGTCGAAGAGCCAGGTAGCTTGCCAATCAACGAGTCAGCTAATCCATCAGCCAGTCAATCAGTCAATCAACCAATCATCAGGCAATCAATCAAGAGTCGGACAGTTAATCATTCAAGCAGTCAGCCAGGTTAACAACCAGCCTCTAAGAAAAAACAAACTTAAAATGGCTGGTACTGGTGCATTTTCACATATTTTACGTGTTTCTCTCTTTTTTTTTTTTAATTTCTTCAGTTGAATTTTTCTTTTGTTGTAGATTGTTTAGTCCAACTAGTCTCACTATTATTTAACAAATTATTGATGCATAGGATTCCTGGAATTGATAATAATAATAATAATAATAATAATAATATATAGATATATATCTATATATCTTAAAGCACGTTGATCTAAAGTGTTTCAGAAGGTGAGAGACACGAATTCCACACACACACACACACACACACACACACACACACACACACACACGCTCTCTCTCTCTCTCTCTCTCTCTCTCTCTCTCTCTCTCTCTCTCTCTCTCTCTCTCTCTCTCTCTCTCTCTCTCTCTCTCTCTCTCTCTCTCTCTCTCTCTCTCTCTCTCTCTCTATCTCTCTTTCTCTACCACCACCACCACCACTCACTATCACCAAGCACTTTTACCACCATCTACCACCACCAACTCAGCTATTACCATAATCACCACCATCTTCACCATTGAATATCCTCCTCTTATCGATAATTTTCATAAAATTACCATAATCACATTACCCTTAATAAAAATCTCCCATAAGCAGGAGCCGCGGCTGACAGCCTGGCAATATCGTCTTCAGGATTATGTTACATGGTATGTTTATTATTTTTTTTTTTTGCCTGACGCTTCAATTTGTGTTATTATGTTAAGTCAGTCACTCCCACAATAATAAACGCGATATAATGTCTTCAACGATCAATTTTCTCGCGTGCGTATGTGTTTTTAATTACGAATGTGAGTTCGTGATGCTTAAACTTTACCTCTTGAACTGGATTAAAGATTTCCTTAACCGTCAAGCAGTGAGAAAGATACTTTGCAGTGAAACCTACACTGTGACATATCGCCAGTAAAGGTTTCGCCGCTATCATATTGTCTTTCTCACTCCTCCAGCGCTTGAGGCTGCGTCTAGACTATCTGTTAACATAACAAGCATCAGCTCTAAGTCATCCGGACAATACATTATATTAGAAGACATTGTCTTGAAAACGCACATAATATTGATCAAGCATATATTGGTGAAATGTTTTGCTTTGTATAAAACTTACTAAATAACAAATAGTGAAACGTTGGCCCTTGGAAGCTCTCACAACGACTGTCTTTTCCTAACTATTATACGCAGAATGATGTCTAGATCTTAGATATAGGTTCTAGCCCTTCCAACCACTATTTGAATGGCTACTGTATTTTCCTTTCTAGGGCATTCAGTATTTGGGAGCAAACAATCTTCCTGAGATATAGATGGCGCGGCTCGCAAAACATCTTGTAACGTAACGTTATGCATAAGATTACTTCAGAGATTAGTTAGGTACATGTATATAGCACATCAACTGTAGTTGTATAATATAGGAGCTGAAAATATTTTAGCGATCATTACATACTTATTTTTACTAGCAAAGTTACCAGGTATGAAGGAACGGCCTTCGCTTCACTCGGGTACCAACAAGTGTCTCTGGATGCAGCAGTGAAACTTACCCATTAGTAACTACAAGCAATTGTTTCTTACGTTATACATCGTTATATATCCAAGTGCAGGGGTGGAGCACAAGTTTACCTGTGAGTAACAGACAATTGTTTCTCCTTGGTTATATTTATATCTTCAGCAATACACTTTTATTCCTCTTGAGAACAAATTTATTCCTTTTAAGTATAACTTTATTCCCAAACCAATTATCTAATCTTCCTGGGCTAATGTTTTTGCTCTCTAGCCTATTCCATCATATTCTCACTGAGTGTTCAGTCTTTTCCAGTTTTTGGTGAATATTTCTATAATTACAAATAAATTCTTCCTCTTTTACACTTCTTTTCTCCCATTTACCTTCTCTTCTATGTGATCCATAACCCAGTTTCTCCTAGTGTCCAACCCTCTCTTCACCGTCCACCTCTCTACTTGGACCGACCGCATCCCACTGTCATATTTCCATGGCCGGGGAACTGACATGTTTTGACAGAGCGAGAGCTACTTACATCAAAGCAGATGACAGGACTCAAAACAGCTACTACCAAAAAAAGCACATCAAGAATGTCCATCTCTTCAGGAACAAGAATAGCGATAGGTCACCGCGAAGATGTAGAGGACCATCTGAGGGTCTTCTCAGCTAGGACGATTTCTCTAGTCAGTTGTTGCAGGATTCTGAGCTCTACGGCGACGGCTCTCCGGCCAGAGTTTATTGCTCTCATGCGATGGATTCTGAATATGGATATGATGGTTAGTGACTATGTAAGACACGATTATCTTCGGTACTCGCATATCTAGGAAACTCGAGTGCTTTTTGCTTTGACTCCTGTCTTCAAGTCTCCTTGGATGGAAGAGACGAAAAGTCTTGAAGTGATTAATTATCCTCCGGAATGCAACCTTCCAACTTCTCTGGCTGGACTTTTATCTGCTAATGAAATGTTTATAATCTAAGTTATTTACACTTGACCATGGAAAAAAAAGTTAGAATCTAATCATGTTCTAATGAAAAGTAAGAGATTAGATTTTTTGCCGATGAAGCGGGTAGATTATTGTTCACTCCATATCCATCCTGTAGACAAGAGCGCAAGAGCACATTAATACAGCAAAAGGCCTATGAACTAGGGCCCCTAAAGGTTAACGAGAGTATATCTTTATTTATATCTACAGTTATCTCGTCTGTTGATTGCAAATTGAGAATATTTCCTTAATCAGTCTAGTATCTTATTTTCATTAAAAAGATACTTGACATATAACATAAATTTTTATATTATCTATCTCTATATTCCTCCTTAAGTGGACATTAAATCACAGAGTGTTTAAGAAAGATACCATAAGGCTCTCCATATGCTTCGCATTTAGTTTGGTTATAATCTGTGTGTCTGTCAAACTGCCAGAGGTACTGTAAATGAACCTAAACGTGACTACTACAATATCAATCTGTCTGTTCACATTGCAAATTGCTCAGTAAACATATTTTTCTACATTCAGGTTATGATAGTGAGTAATAGATCAACTCAAGCTTCTAACTGCATTCCGATGACACTTTCATTATTTACTTCTCTTAACATTGTTCCTAATGCTGGACACAGACATCCCTAAGTCATTACATTTTCCTTCGGAGTTCTTTTTATGTAGCGCACATTAACTTTATTATGAAGGAGTGATTCAGTGTGCGATGGAATTCATAAAGATTGAACATTAATTCTCTTCTTTCTGATTATCAAGTACCTGTATCTGACCTCTCCAGTGATCATGTTGTTCGAGTCCTTATATGAGTCAAATGCCCTCGGTGACGACATAGAATCAGTAATAATCAAAGAGTCATGTTCAGTGCCATTCAACTTTAGTGTCATTAAGAAACCAAATAATTCAGTTTACGGTGCAGACGCCCAGTTGTTAATTCTTATGTCTAACTCACTATAGTTGATAGAGTACTTCTCAAGAGAGGTGACAAGAGCAGCTGTAACCCTGCCAGTAGACTCTTGCTTGGATCTATCAGTATATTTAATTTGAGATATATAATTGCATACAGTTAAGCAAGAAATTTCGTAATAAAATTTACTTATTTACACCTAACTATCCTCAGAATTTCCGTAACTTAAGTTAAATATTTCCTTGAGAAAAAAAGAGAGGAATATACAGATGATATACAATTGTAAATGAAACAAAAATAATCCTCCAAAAACACTGAAAGTTAATCATTTAACATTATTAAGTGATTTATACTAACATTCCCACACTACCTATAACGCTGATAATTAGTATGTAAATTCCTATACTAACTACAACATGAGTAGTTACTAATATTCCTGTACTGTTACCCACACTGCTAATTACTAATATTCCAATACTGTTACCCACACTGCTAGTTACTAATATTTGTGCTCTACCTAGCACACAAATAGATGCTAATATTTCTACACTACCTACAACACAGTAGTTACTAATGTATCCCTATACTACCTACACTACGTACGGCCAACAATAACAGTATGGTTGATCAGGCCCTGATCCACCAGGAGGCCTGGTCGTGGACCGGACCGCGGGGGCGGTGATTCCCGGAATACCCTCCAGGTAGACTCCAGATAGACAACACAGATAGTTGCTAATATTCCTACACTATCTACCACACAGGTAGTCAGTATTCTGTTAAGTAAAAGGACACAAATGCAACTAATGTGATATTTTATTGTGGCAACGTTTCGCTCTCCAGGAGCTTTATCAAGCAGTTACAAACAATACCTGGACACAGAGGGTATATATAGGCTTAAATGAGGTGTAGTACACATTGTCGGTAATTCTACCAATATTAATACAGTTAGTATTATCTCTGAGGTCTCCTTGATAGGTATGATCAGCTTACACATAACACTCAACCAATTCTTCTCAATTACACTCGTATCTGTTGCAGTCCATTAAAGAGATATAAAGCTGTCTCAGAATGCCACAGGAGCTGAAGTGAGCGTCGGAAGAGCTGCACTCCACACAGTCCCCTACAGTCGTCAAGCCTGCAACACCTCTATTACAAAAAGACCTTATGGAGATCTTCAAGCTAGTATCCACTTGATCCCGAGAGTAGATAAAATCGGATGCTACTGGCAAAGTTGATATCTAAATCACCTCTTTCCTTAGTGGGGACATAGCTGATGAAGCCTTCTCGTCTATTTCATGAGATTCATTGGGCTGTTTAGGTCCGGTATTGTTAATTGAAAAAGCTGCGCAAAGATAGAATCGAGGCAGCAATTGGCAACACTTTTTATTGTTTAGCGTGTGTGTGTGTGTGTGTGTGTGTGTGTGTGTACACACACACACACACACACCAGTTTGGAACCCACACCTAGCCAAGCACATAAAGAAACTAGAGAAAGTGCAAAGATTTGCAACAAGACTAGCCCCAGAGCTAAGAGGTATGTCCTACGAGGAGAGGTTAAGGGAAATCAACCTAACGACACTGGAGGACAGGAGAGATAGGGACATCATGATAACGACATACAGAATACTGAGAGGAATTGGCACGGTGGACAAAGACAGGATGTTCCAGAGATTGGACACAGTAACAAGGGGACACAGTTGGAAGTTGAAGACACAGATGAATCCTGGGGATGTTGAGAAGTATTTCTTCAGCCACATAGTAGTTAGGAAGTGGAATAGTTTGGGGAAGCGATGTGGCGTGGAGGCAGGATCCATACATGAACTTTAGCAGAGTATGATGAAAGCTCACGGTTCAGGGAGAGTGTCCTAGTAGCGACCAGTGAAGAGGCGGGGCCAGGAGCTCGGACTCGACCCTTGCAACCTCAACTAGGTGAGTACAACTAGACGAGTACACACACACACACACACACACACACACACACACACACCTAGTATCGACCAGCGAAGATGTGGGGCCAGGAGCTGTGAATCGACTCCTGTAACCACAAATAAGTACAAATAGGTGAATATACACACACATACATTAAATATATTATCAACTGAGTAGTAACACCAAGCATTCGAGGTAAAAAAAAAAACTGAGCCCATGAGCTGTAACTTATTCCCATTAAGCACATGAAGTTAGGCATACACAAACACTACTTTCATTGACAATAGAGGTGTAAGATACCCGACTCTCGCCTCGTCAACTCAGACAAACCAGTTTGAGATGGTTAGCATTCAGGTCCACATGATGTGTCCTTCTGTGTCCTTCAACTCCGTATGGATGACGTGGGTAGGTCCGGTGTGTGTGTGTGTATGTGTGTGTGTGTGTGTGTGTGTGTGTGTGTGTGTGTGTGTGTGTGTGTGTGACCTGTCAGCCTGTGCTGATGACAGTACTCACCTGTTTGTGGTTGAAGAGTCAGTCCTAGCTCCTATTCCTCTTCGCTAGTCACTTTACTAGGTCCTCTCTCATATCAGAACATCATTGCCTCTTAATATATGTTATTCTAAACGATCCCTCATTACTGAAGGCTATTTTATGCTCATGAGTGTTACATATGCTGCTGCTGATATAGTATTTAATTGATACTCAAGCAGGACGTTCGTTTGAAGAGGAAGAAGAGGAGGAAGAAGAAGAAGAAGAAGAAGAAGAAGAAGAAGAAGAAGAAGAAGAAGAAGAAGAAGAAGAAGAAGAAGAAGAAGAAGAAGAAGAAGAAGAAGAAGAAGAAGAAGAAGAAGAAGAAGAAGAAGAAGAAGAAGAAGAAGAAGAAGAAGAAGAAGAAGAAGAAGAAGAAGAAGAAGAAATAAATAGTTTGCATAAGCTTTAATTTACTCACGAGAGAGACATAATAATATCCTCCCCCTCTCTCTTCCTCCTACACATCCTCCATTCCTTTCCCCTTCCTTCCTTCCCTCCAGCCCTTCTTCCTTCCCGCTCTCTTTCAAAAAAAAAAAA